>NW_023270451.1:56829536-56902036 GCF_011800145.1 Mirounga leonina
GAAGGAAGGAAGGAAGGAAGGAAGGAAGGAAGGAAGGAAGGAAGGAAAGAAAGAAAGAAAGAAAGAAAGAAAGAAAGAAAGAAAGAAAGAAAGAAAGAAAAAGAAAGAAAAGAAAAGAAAGAAAAGAAAAGAAAAAGAAAAGAGAGGGAGGGAAGGAGGAGGAAGGAAAGAGAGAGAGAGGAAGGGAGGGATGAAGGGAGGAAAGGAGGGGGGGAGGAAGAAGGAAGGAAGGAAGGAAGGAAGGACATTTTTATTAAATCTAAACACTGTGAGATACCTATCTGCCCATCTAAAGGAAAAACCAAAGGAGGAAACAGCTGCCAATACAAGACTGTATTCCCAGGATAAAGAGCACACTTAAGATAACCTTTTGTCCAAGATGGTGGTGGCTTTGACATTGTGTCAGTGGGTTTAGACATATCTGATGCTTCTACTTCCACAATTTTGGTGGCACTAAGGGAAAAATAGCTAACATTTAGTGGTGACTATTATATTCCAATATTGTTTTGATAGTTTCACAGGTATTATCTCATTTAACCATCAAAACAGCCTCACAATATAAATACTATTATAACTTTGCAAAAGGCCACACAACTATTACGTGTGGGAGTTTGAATGGTGATAATCTGACCCCAGAGTCAAAGTGAGCCACAACAGTAAACTGATCTATTCACATGTATTTTGGCCTATCACCCACAGAGGCAAATTCTGTCAAAAGATCTGTTTTTTATATAGCTCCTCAATGAAAAAACAAAAACAAAAACAAAACAAAACCCTGAAAATCTCTTTACGCAGTTTAATGCGTCCTTGAAAGCTGAACTCAAATTTCAGGTATTCGAAGCTCCATTTGTAAGATAAATCCTAATGCATTCCTGGGAAGTTCATGATTCAAGTGTGTTCTTGCATTTTTCATTACCTTTTTTGAAGACTCATACCGACTTTTATATTTTTTCTAATGTGTAAAACCAAATGTACTAACATAACATACTACAAAGTTATACAGTAACTCCAAGCAATAATAAATAGGAGATTATTAAAATCTCAAAGAACAAAAATATACCATCCTTGGCAAATAATGTTTGGAAAATAGGTTGACAGTATCATTATTAATCACAGTTACAGCATAAACAGGTAGACTTATATTTTGCATCTATCACCAGTGATAATGTTTCACATATAGTTCCGTGAGACATCTTGTAATTCAAGTGTCTAAGACAATACCTGGCATGGAGTAGGCAAACATGAAATGTTTCTTGAAAAAGTAAGTAAAAACTTACTTGGTGGTAATAAGGCAATGAAGAAGAATTTTTAAAATTTGCTCTTTTGCTTTTTACATATATTATCAACATTGAAAAAAATGCACCATTAAGAAATTAAAATTTTTAAAATTCAGAAGAATCTCAGTTAGAATCCTGGCATGAAATATGGCACCCTTATATGGATAATTTGAGACGAGCCAAAGAGGTGGATGTTTAGGAGAAGAAGAGATGCTGTGGTATCTACCTGGGGCTGGCAACTTTGAGCGCCTTTACTAATGAGAGGATTTTAGAGAAAAGGCAGTGAGCAGTGTCAAGAGCCTAGAGAGACTGTTCCATGGACAGAGTGGTAACGGGAGTTAGGACACTTGGTGAAGGGACTCAGATCAACAGGGAGGGAGTTGTGGGATATATTCCAACTTCACCCTCCTCTTTCCTCCTAGTCTCTTGAGCATGTGTTGTATTGACTGAACACAGCCAAACGCCAGAGGGTAACAGAGTCCAGTCAAGCGGAAGACGCAAGCCAGGAGGGCACAGGATTGCATGGGCAAAGGTAGAGAGTGCACCCAAACAGGGAGATGACAGAAGTTCAGCACGATTGCAAAATTCAGATTCCATTTTCCCCATCTCTTATCCTTAATTTTGGACTTTAGGTTTTAAATACTTTGCAATTATAAATAGTGCCATAACAAAGAATATTGTCCACATTTCCTGTGCTTGGATTATTACTTGAAGTTAAATTTCACTACTGAGACTAATGTATATGAGAAAAAAATGTGCTGGATTTTTTTTTTAATTTAATTTTATTATGTTATGCTAGTCACCGTACAATACATCATTAGTTTTTGATGTAGTGATCCATGATTCATTGTTTTCGTATAATACCCAGTGCTGGCTTTTGCCTCATACCACCAAATTGTTTTCTAAGATTTTAGCCAATCTTTCCTGCCACCAACAGTAAATAACTGTGCTTATTTTGTTACTTCTATCAGTATTATTACTTCTTTTTTTAAAAGAAGATTTTATTTATTTATTTGAGAGAGAGAGACACAGCAAGAGAGGGAACACAAGCAGGGGGAGTGGGAGAGGGAGAAGCAGGCTTCCCGCTGAGCAGGGAGCCTGATGTGGGGCTCAATCCCAGGACCCTGGGATCATGACATGAGCCAAAGGCAGATGCTTAACCATATGAGCCACTCAGGCGCCCCAGTATTATTACTTCTATTTAATTTTTAAAAATAACGTAATATATAATGCATTTGAAGTTAGCTCTGAAAAAAAAAATGAATGTTAGCTCTGGCTCTCATGACCTCTATGAATGTACATGTGTGGTTTTTATTTCCTTATTAATAAGAGAGGAACATCATAATACTCATAACCAAAGAAACGGTACCTGATTGTTGCTTTAACTTAACATCTAAAATATATTGATGTAGCCCACGCAGCTACCTGCTAAACTTGCACATGGATTTATGCTTCTTCGCTTACTAACATGATTGTATATTTTTCTTCATGTTTATTTATTAATTGTATTTTTTGTTGTTGGAAATCTTTTGTTACTTGTCCATTTAGATTGCAACAATCATTTCCTTACTAATATGTATAATCTTCTTATATACACAGATGCTTATAATTCAGTTGTTATGTTTACTGAAAATATGACCCGATATTATCTCTCTTATTTTGAATTTCTGAAAATTTAAACTCAGAGTAAGATGTGCTAAATTTTTGAGATAATATTGCTTTGTTTTTCAAAACTTAGTAGATATCTTAGTCTGTATGAGCTACCACAACAAAAATACTACAGATTGCGTGGTTTATACAAACATTTCTTTCTCACAGTTCTGCAGACTTGGCGTCTGGTAAGGGCCTGTTTCCTGGTTCATAGACAGCGGTCTTCTGCTGTGTCCTCACGTGGTGCAAGGGGCAAAGGATCTCTCTGAAATCTTTTTATAAGGCTACTAATCCTATTTATTGAAGGCTCCACGCTCATGACCTGATCACCTCCCAAAGGTCCCACCTCCTAATACCGTCAGACTGAGGATTATTTGATTTCAGCATATGAACTTTGGGGGACAAAAACTTCCAGTCTGTAATAGGAGGTAAATAATCATACATTCTGTTTATTGAACTGTAAGATCACATTTAGTAGCTTCCTCCTCTTCATCTTTTTGTTAAGTAGGTCCAATTCAGGGCTTGAACTCATGACCCTGAGACCAAGACCTGACTGAGAGTCAGACACTTAACTGACCAAGCCACCTATGTACCTCGGTAGTTTCCTCTTCTAAATAGCTTCCTCTCTTGGCAGATGGATGTATTTTGATCTGCTCTAAATTCTTAGATCATTTTGGTTTTACTTCGTTATGTTTGCCATGTATTTTCTAGAATTTTAATTATTTGTCTTTCTGTATAATCCATACTATTAGCTTCTTGGATCCTAAAAGTCACGGGCCATTTTTCTTATCCCACCTTACATACAAAACCCTGTAAGGTAGGCACTAAATCATCCACATTGATTGTTTGGCTAAATGTTCTTATTTAGAAAATTCTATAGGTTCATGCTTCAACTACTTCACATAAAGCACAACATATACAAATAAACCCTCTTTCTACCAGACTATAGAATTATTTACTTACTCTAAACTCAATTATTCATTTGAAAACTACAAAAAATCATTTATATTGGAGTTATTTAATAAAAAGTTCAGGTTTATGGAATATATATATGCTGTTTTTGCAAAATATTCTGGTTTTGAGACGATAACAAAGAAATAGAACATAATTTAAAAGTTTTAAAATTTTTTTCAAGTAAGATTACCTTAAAATAAAATAAAATACTATCAATTATTATGCACCCACTATGTGCTTGGTTCAGAGCCAGGTGCTCTAGATATATGTAATTATACCAATAAGAACTTGGTCTGACCTGAGCAGAGTCAGGAATAGGCAGAACAAAGAAAAAGGATTTTTCAAATAATAAAGTCAATACTCTATAAGGAAGAGACCAACAGTAACAACATAGAGTTCAGATAAGATGTCCAATACTTCCCCCCAAAGAGTTAAGTGTGGGGCGCCTGGGTGGCTCAGTCGTTAAGCGTCTGCCTTTGGCTCAGGTCATGATCCCGGGGTCCTGGGATTGAGTCCCACATCGGGCTCCCTGCTCAGCGGGAAGCCTGCTTCTCCCTCTCCCACTCCCCCTGCCTGTGTTCCTGCTCTCGCTATCTCTCTCTCTGTCAAATAAATAAATAAAATCTTTAAAAAAAAAAAGTTAAGTGTGAATTTTGTAGGGGAAATAAGGAATCTTCTAAATTCCACAGTTAATTTTCCTGTTTGAGGTAGAAGTAAGTAAATTAGAATTAAATATTAACTGTAAACATCTCAAAAATACCAATTAAATATTTTAATTAATTACAATTATTAACCACAAGCACCTGGAAAAGTTATACCGTGGGAATGAGCAATACAGCTACCAAAATGATTTTCTTTGTTATATATATAGTGCAATAAATAAATACATATATAAATAATTTGCAGATCACCAAGTTAACACAAGCTTGCCTGACCCAGACGCAGCCATTTATTATAATATATTCCAAAAACTGAACTGTTGACAATTTCCAATATAAAATGCCTACCATAAATACAATTATTTTTTCACAGCTCACTCACATACATTTAGAGTGCTGTTGTTAGGTCTTCCTAACTGGTTGTTTTGCTTAAGAAATCAGAAAGGCTGCTTTAGGCTAACTGGAGGTTATATGTTCACAATAAATCTAGACATGAAAATCAATAGAAATATTTAAACCTGTGATGTTGGAGAAGTGCCTCTCAAAAAAGATCAAATGCTAAGAATTGAATCTCATACACACTATTGCACATTATCACTACAAGTGAGGGCTTGTTGACACTATTCTGTTTCTATATCAAGCCAGCTGCGATACAATTTGAAAAACGTGACACTATTTAAAGGATCTTCAGGTTTACTAGTGAGGTCTCCTGGGCTGTGGGAGGATGCCCGCACTGCAGGGACATGCTTCCCCATTCACTGAAAGCATCAGCATGGTGAGTCCTTAAACCCACTGCAGACGCCAAGGACCAGCAGTAAAGAAGGTGAATGGCAGGAACATGTACTTTTCATATTAGGTAGAAGTGAGGCCTTCAGACAGAGGGAATAGAGTGGGATTATACAGATAAGATCGAGGAGAAATAAGAGAGAAATTCACAGTCTTATTGAGAGGAAACCCCCTCATTCTCTCAGATGTCTCCTGTCCTACGATAACAGTTCATGTCTTTCAAAGTTTTACTCCCACCTGAGTGGCCTGCCATTTTCTAGAAAGTTCATGCCACCCTGATACTTCCATTTTCTCTCAGTGTGTTTTTCTCTTGGCCCCCCAAAGACATTTTATGCCTATTTTCAGTTTTCATGGATCTTACAGAACGCTACAAATGGGAGCAGCTGCTGTATCAGCTCTGTAGAGCTACTAAGCTTTACCCTAAAGAAGTCTATGTCTTTGAGAAATCTGTCTTTGGGGAAATTGTGAAGCTGTGAACTACCTTACACACTTATGAAAAATTATAAGACTTCATGATTTGTAAACTATCATTTACACACACACACATTTTTTTTTAAGATTTTATTTATTTGAGAGAGAGAATGAGATAGAGAGAGAGAGAGCATGAGAAGGGGGAGTGTCAGAGGGAGAAGCAAACTCCCTGCCGAGCAGGGAGCCCGATGCGGGACTCGATCCTGGGACTCCAGGATCATGACCTGAGCCGAAGGCAGTTGCTCAACCAACTGAGCCACCCAGGCGCCCCCCCACACACTTTCACACATACATTTCAGTCTAAAGCATTCCGCTATGCCAACCATTCTTAGTGAAAGGTAAGAAGAGCAGTAAACAAAACTAAAAGCATTTAAGGATGCTCCTTAATTTGAGTTATGAGGGGTGTGTGTGTGTGAGATTTAAGAAAATCAAAGAGGTCAGTTAAAAAATATAAAAATGCCAAAAGCAATGAAGAGGTATTCCATATTACTGAAGTAGAAATAGTAAGATAAACATACCAATTTTCTCAAAATGTATGATAGGTTTAATTGATGACAAATTATTTATTTCAAAATTATCCAGAAATATATGATAATACAATAGAATATTAAAAAGAGGGGCAACAAGATGGCTCTCTAAAGTGGTAAAGTTTGGTATGATTCAATAATAGTTAAAACTCTGATTATGGCATTAAAATACAGTAAGACAGTAAAGCTCACTGTTCATTTGCTCAAATTTTAAGTAAGTAAGAAAAAGCAGAGAAAATAAAGGTAGGATAATATGGAAGAGCCAGATGCCAACTTACTTAAAACCCCAGTAGATACTCAAAAATAATCCAAGATAATGTAAAAATTATAAAATAATAGGAAAAAATCAGAAATAATCTTAAAAAGAGAAAAAAAAAACTCAACATTTTCAGTGGGTGGTACTTTCTACAACTTACAGAGTATTCCCTGTCCTTAGGAAGGTCCTTAGGAGACCCTTGACCATATTTTACAGAAGATAATATTGAAGTTCAGATATACTAATAAGCTACTGTTCTTCTATTATGCCACACTATCCATCCAAATAAACTCATGATATCTTAATCAGTTCTAGCCAATAAATTAAAACATTTATCAGTCTTGGACTGCATTTTTTCCCTAAGAATTTTATTAGATTCAGAAGAATATTTTAAAATTGACATATAATTGAAAGGACATCAAAGATTTTATATGAAGATAAGCAAAACAGTAGACCACCTAAAATTCTAGAACTTAAAATTTTCTTTGTTAATTAAAATCAGAATTGGTACAAATAGTGGTAAAAAAAAAAGCTTAAAATCATATTAAAGATATACAAAATAACCAATAATTTAGTGTTTATGTAAAACAGAAACCTGGAACTAATGTTAAAGCCAGTCATTTATTTTTACTTATAGAACTACTTTGTGTTTATCAGATAAACTCGGAGATAAACACAACTAATAATTCATGAAAGTATGTGAACTCTAGCATTCCAAAAGTTTTACTAGTCCAATGCTGTTTCCGTCATTTGCAGTGATAACAGCAAGAGAACATTTCACACTGGCCACTTCATCGGCTAACATCACCAATCAAAACTGACCATGGGAAATTTATTTTTGAAAATTGGCTCAATTTTTAATATCAATTTCAAATTAGTTCTACTGACTTTATTTGCAAAACCCATCCTATTTGCATGTGTTATGTTTTATTGCCTCAACAGGATAGAGGACATTATTTAAGGATATTATTCCAACAATCTGAAAGAGATCCAATAACTTTGCTGAATTGAATTTAATTGAGGACTCTTTTTTCCCTGGGTGGAAAAATCCTGGTAGTTTTCTTCAGAACAGAGCTTTTAAGTGAAGGTTGGGGAGTTGGAGAT
Source organism: Mirounga leonina (assembly GCF_011800145.1). Classification (NCBI taxonomy): domain Eukaryota; kingdom Metazoa; phylum Chordata; class Mammalia; order Carnivora; family Phocidae; genus Mirounga; species Mirounga leonina. Next base: position 56,837,221 of record NW_023270451.1, read on the forward strand.
TAAAGGAATAGGAGTATCTTTAATTTTGTAATCCTGATTTAATGAAATACCTTTTAACAATTTTACCAAGGTTTCAGGGAATCAGAATATGACTGCCACCTGTCAGCAGAGAATTATTTGAAACCAAACAATTTCACATCACAAAACACCATGATTCTGATTGATTCTGATTTTTGAAATAAGAATATTAAATTGTTCTCTAATTCCACCTGATTAGCATTTTGCCATTCACAACTGTAATAATGAAAGAGCATATTCTTATCCATCTCTTGGTGAGATATAAAGCTAAAGTTCTAATCTAAGCTGTACTTATCTTAAGTAACAGTTATGAATTATGTATCCAGCCCTTCTTTTCTGTTTTGAACAAGAAAACAGCTTTAATACAGAAAACTGATTCATAACAATTTCTTCAATATCTGGCCCAAGTTTTAAATATTGTGAAAATAGCATTTATACAATGACTAAGCCCCTACTGCTTTACTGATGACTGTTTTCCAAAATTTTTGGAGGACTGACATGCTAAAAAAGACGTGGGACATCTTGATTAAATCAAATTACCAAACTCAGAAGTCAGAGAAGCTTACGGCATCTCCTCGTTCCATCCTAGGTCTGCAAGCGTATAGAGGCCAGGTGGAGTTAATACCAGAACATTGCTCCTCTAAATTCAAGACCTCGGCTCTTTCCAGAACACCATGGATCCCACCTCCCTAACATGAATTAAGGACGAGGATTCAGAGAATGTTAAAGACTCAGAGCAGGTTTCATAGAACCTGGTCTGAGTGTTCACCGGGTCAGTAAAATCTAAAGTTAGATAAATTTTGCATGATTTGGGATTACGGCAAAAATGAAAAATTTATTATTCAGCTACCATCACAATTCAATCTCACATTTTCCTTTTGGTTCCATTTTTTTTCTTTTTCACACACATAAAATAAATAAACAAACATCAGCCATCTAGATGTTTTCAAAGATGTATTCATAGGAATTGGAAATTAATAGCAAGCTATTCATTTATTCATCCCTAAGGTTGCCTCCTTTCAGTTCGACTGAGGAAAATAGGTTCAGTTTTCCTTTATATAATATAAATAACACTGGGGTAAGATTGCATCTGTCATAGATGAAAATACCATATTTATGTCTTCTTATAATCCATTCATTGCTTTATGGACCCAAACTCCTCCAGGGAGTGTCACAAATCCACATAATGTTCCTGCGTGTTACGTTTTGCATTTGGATCTATGATTTAGCTGACAGATGTGAATAAACACTTGGAGTCAGGGAACTCTCTGATAACTGCACAAGTGTAGAGACCAGAGTGCAAACTCCTTTAAGGTCACATTAGCTTTTCCTTAAAATCCTCTTCTATGATCTCTTCTTTGCTGATGTCAAAATAATCTTCTGCCAATGAATCTACATATATTTTTCAAGTTTATGCTGTGCTGTGTTTTGTTCTTTTTCCATCAATTTTTAAATAAATTAAAATGAGAATGTTCTAATTCTTATAAAGAGACAAACCCTTAAAAATTACAATTTTGAGACATATTATCTAACAACCATGAAAAGAAAATTCCAGTATTTCCCTGATTGTTTTGGAGAACAATCACACAATAACACTGTCTCAAAGATAAGCTTATTTAAGGATGAAAAGAAAGTTAGAATACCTCATTGGGCAACTGTAAAAAAAAATTAATGATAAGAGGACACTTTGTATACATATTTTCTATTTAACACTGTTCAGTGTTTTTTATAATCTCTGACCCATCAGTAACAAGTTCTCCTACAGCTCACAAGTTCAAGTAACACGTCCACCTCTCCCTCTTTCTTTTCTTGAACTGAAACTTGATCTTTCCACTGCCTCTCTTGCATGCTCTCAAAATGGGGACCCCCTCCCGGCTTCTCTCATGTCCAACATATTACAAAGCAGAATGTTGTTGGCATTTCCCCTGCATTTTTACATCTTTCTTTTGACATACGTAACATATAACTAGCTCACCCTCCTATACATTTTTTTTTTCCACCATTCAATTCAACTAACTTCCAGGTCACTTCTTCACATTCCTCCAGTATTTTGAAGCCTATCTTACTATCTGCCAGCCAACAAAATGCATCCTGTTATCCTGTAAAGTACCTCCTACATCTTATCTAAAAAATATTTTAATCCCTCAGCCTCACACTTTGGTGATTTGCTCAACAATAATGACTGGACCCTCACTGGAATTCTATCATCTATCTCCATGGACCTTGTCATCACTTGGAATTTCTCTATCACTGAGTAAACCTCTAATTCTCCCAGTATTCACTTAGAAGAGTGACAGTTGCATTGTATTTAGCAGGAATTGTTTATTTCAGACATTTAAGCATGGAAGAACAGTATATGTTGATGATAGGAAGTACCTTTTTAAAAAACTTGGTTTTGAAAAAATGTGAGCCTTTAGTTAAATTACAATAGGACATTACCTAGTATATTTTCTCTTTGCCTCTGAAATATTTGCAAGTCAATCTCATGACAATTTACTTCTAAATATTTAAGTATTCATCTCCCAAAAGCAAAGGTCTTCTCTTATATGACCACAGTACAGTGATCCAGTTTAGTAACTTTAGCATTGATAAAACATAATTATCTAATATACAGTCCATTTTAAAATATTTCTAATTGTCCCAATTCTGTCCTTCATAGCAATATCGCTCTCATCCAAAGTCTAATCTGGGATCATAAATTGCATTTAGTTGCCATGATTTTCAAATACCCTTATGTTATGGGCTGAATTATGTCAGCCCCAAATTCTCATATTGATATCCTTACCCCCAATACCTCAGAGGATGGCTGTATTTGGAGGGAGGGTCTTTAAAGAGATAATTAAGTTAAAATGAGGTTATTGGAGTGGGCCCTAATCTAATATGACTGGGTATCCTTATAAGAAGAGATTAGGACAGAGACACACACAGAGGAAAGAACATGTGAAGACAGAGAGAGAAGACAGTCATCTGTAAGCCAAGGAGAAGTCCCCAGAAGAAACTGAGCCTGCTAACACCTTGATTTGGGACTTAGGGCCCCCAGAACTGTAGGATTAATTTTTCTTATGTAAGCCACCCAGTCTGTGGTACTGGCAGCTGAGTAAACTAATGCACCTTCCATATTGAAGGGCTACCCATTTACTATTTCCTCAACAAAGAAGTTGAAATTCAATTTCCCATTGTCCTCCATGGCTAAAATGCAAGTGCATCACAAGGCTCCACCAACTGTATGAGCAGGAGTGACTCTGGGTGAAGAGAGAGCCAATGTGAGGCTGGAGTGCACCCAGAGTCCACTTTGCAGTGAGAATGGTGGCAGAGCCATTTGGCTTTATCAGGCAGTGGTGGCCGTGGGGCAGACACATGCAGCAAGGTTCAGGCAATTGTTGAGTTTGTAGCAAAGTTAAATACCTGGGCATCAAAGTAAGCTGGAAGATCTAGCTTCAGTGACAGTTACGATAAAAAGACTTTAGGACATATTAAAAGACCTATTAGGACATTCTGAGATTTGGAGCATGATCCTGGAAGCTTAGTCCTGAGCTTTGTTCTTTTCCCAACAAATGTGTATGCTCCTGATATATACCTAATAAACGTCTCTGGTGAAATCAGCCAGAATCTGCTCCCTTTGCTCAAAGTGAAAAACTCTGACTAAAATCATGTCAGCCTGCTTCCAAAACTTTCTCTAGCAAGTCTCTGTGGCATAGAAACAGAAAAAGAGAAAGCAGATGATTAGGGTGATTTACATAAATTCAACATGTTAATGATTCATTCTTATCTAGGTAGTAAAACAAAGCTAAGAAAATCCACCTGACAAAATATCCTAGCAACAATTTTACATTTTTTAACTAATAAAATAACTCTAACCTAATAGGAAATATAATTAAGAAAGAAAATATGCTCACCTTTAATCTTACCATCATAACATAGTATTCCATTGCTTTGTCTTTCTTTCTGATCTTCAGTCTTACGCATTGTATTTTATATAATGTCCATAGTATATAAAATTCCATTTTCTACCTGTATACCCGCTACGGTCCCAGAAGAAAATAGAGGGCACACTCAAATTAGGTCATCGAGGGATAGTTCAATAAAGGGACAATTTATAAAGACGTGGGCTGGAGGTAGCGGAGTACAGCACCCCAGGGCTAGTAACCAGGTGGCTGCTCCCAACCCAAGGACTGAAGAGACAAGGGTTGAGAACAATTACTCAACCTGCAGGTGAAAAGTGCTCTGTGCAGAGGTCTGGGTGACAGGAGTCCTCATTTTGGGCAGAGAGTACCAGACAGCTCACAGTGATGCTGCAAAGAGGGAATCTGGAGAAAGATATCCCCGTGCCCCACTCCTCTCCTTCCCTCTGATCCCCTGCCAGTATTTCTCATCACCATGACCGGAGGAAAAGCACACCTGCTGAAAAAGTTCAAACAGGTCAGCTGCCTGTGACACAGAGCAGGGAGGATCTGGAAAGCAAAAGCAATATATCCAACACCACTTGACTGTACTCTATTTTATAAAGATGACTTATCATTGTTTGCTTAATTACTCTTCTATTATGGAGCTTTTATACTTTTTCTGTTAAAAAGAAATGAGCAACTTTTATGAACGTCTTGTTATATATTAGTTCTATTTCTTTTGAATAATTCATAAGAAATGACACCAAAAATTGTATGATTGTTTCTCAGGAAAAGAACAGTTTAATGTGAGGAGTATCAGTTGTCCTACTTTGTGTTTCTATATCATTTTTAAAGTGGTTAAACTGTATCTCATTAAAAATGATATTAAATTTGTGTATGGTAAAATGCTTTCAGAATTCTTAGAATATATTTTTCACATAGGAGTCACATACACAATCAGAATGGAAAGAGAAGATACTTCCTTTCGGACATGAAGACACTCAGGCTCAGTAAGGTTTGCCTACAAGTCATGCGGCCAGTTAAAAATGAACTGTGGGCAGAAGTAATCAATGTTTCAGGTAAAGGCTAAGATGCTATAGGAGAGCTTCACTTGTGACAAAGCCTTACTTGTTCAAAATCCATGTGACTTCATGTCACATACAGCAGACCTGCAGAACTGAGAAAGGGAAAAGCAAGCAACTTTCATCTAACAGCCGTGACTAGAAGTTGCATTTATTATATCTACTCACACTCTATTGGCCTGATCTTAGCCACATGCTCTCATGTACTTTCAAGGATGGCTGGGAAATGCAGCCTCTACCTGATCATTCACATTTTGTCAGTAAACATTCTATTAATAAAGGAGGAGGGTGGAAAAGATAATGAGCACAGCTAGCAGTCATTTCCGTGGTGTCACGTCTGGCCAAGCACACGTCAGTACACATCTTTATTGTGCATATAAACGTTCTCATGCTTTCTCCAAGGGAGAGAATCCAGAGTTATAGCCAACAGGAAGTCCATATTTTGGGATGGAGCACAGTGCTTTCTAGCACAAGAAGTGGCCACCTGTGATCCTGTGACTTAAAAACTAAAAGACACATGCCCTCCACATACGTACTTGATGTACAAGGGTGGGGTAGAAACAATCTAACTACAACAAATACTCAAATTCAAAACAAGAAGGAAAAACAAGTCACAAATCCCACTGACCATGAATTTTGAAGACTTCAGGCTGTGTAAATTCCTTGGTTAACTCAGTTTGCCATGGGTTCTAGAAATAATTCCTTTGTCCATTGTCCTCTGTAGTCCCTTCCTTTGTCTTCTTGTAGTTTTTTTCTGTGGTCTCAAATGAAAGCGGGGCTGAGGAATATGTCCTCGTAGCCTTATACTGCTGATGCAGACTCTGGGAAACAGGTTGTTTTTGAGGTTCAGCAACCATAGGCCAGATTTGTGTCAGCCAGACTTGCAGTTACCAATGATTTCTTTTCATCACTTTGATTCTGGTCACTTCCATTTGAAGTAACCAAAATGAATCTATCTTCTCTGGTTGTAGATTTTACAACTTTAGGCTTTCATTTATATACTAGTTTCTGGGCTCAGACTACTCTCTCACCTACCTCAATTTAATGGCATTTACCTTGAGGCCATCTGAAACAGGAGTTTGGAAGGGAGGACAATATCTTTAAACTGCCCTGGACGCCATCTGCTCCAATTTTCTGACAAAGAACATTTAACATGGCAATTTCTAGAAAGGCTCCCAGCAACCGTCCTGCTCTTTGGGGTTCAGACGTATTTGGCTTTTCTAATCTTCTAAGGTCCAAATTACTGAACTCATAGTTGATTTAGATTGATTTTATTTTTTTTGAGAGAGAGAGAGTGAGAGAGAGAGAGAGCACATGGGGAGGGACAGAGGGAGAGGGAGAGAGAGAATCTTAAGCAGGCTCCATGCCCAGCGCAGAGCCCGACACGGGGCTCGATCCCATGACCCTGAGATCATGACCTGAGCCGAAATCAAGAGTCAGATGCTTAACCAACTGAGCCACCCAGGCACCCTTTGAATTATTATTATTATTTTTTTGGTAATATATTTGTTTTGGTTACAGTCTTAGTGTTTTAACACTGATTTGTCATACACAGACACTAACATTTTTTTTTTAAATCAGTTTGATATTTCACCCTTTTCTTTCCAGTAAATTCACCCTTTGACAATTAAATTACCCAAAGAGCTGGCAGGTGGAAGAGTGAACAAAAATTAAGCTTCCAATCAGGGGCGCCTGGGTGGCTCAGTCGTTAAGCGTCTGCCTTCGGCTCAGGTCATGATCCCAGGGTCCTGGGATCGAGCCCCGCATCGGGCTCCCTGCTTGGCGGGAAGCCTGCTTCTCCCTCTCCCACTCCCTCTGCTTGTGTTCCCTCTCTCGCTGTGTTTCTCTCTGTCAAATAAATAAAATCTTTTAAAAAAAAAATTAAGCTTGCAATCAGTCTGTTCGCTCAACTTGAGATGGCCTCTCTAATCCAGATACAATCTTGACTCGAAAAGATCATTACTGTGGCCTCTTTACTGACATTGACACTGGTTTCATGGACAAAAACACCTTCCTGTGAAAAAATATCATACCTTTATACTTTAAGATCAGTGCTTATTTTAATTAAAAGGACAGAGAGTACTCCATTAGAATGGTTTTGTTACTTTCAATTTTTGCTTGCCAATTGGTTAATTGACTGAATCCATTTCTCTCCTAGTTACTAAAAGCAGAAATCATCTGCTGAAGTACACCAACACTTTTACTTTTTCTAGCCACTGACACTGGAGCTGCAGTTCTAGTAAAGGTGTGGCCTACCTCTAAAATTATCACAGGTAACTGTTTACTCAATGTTTTGCCCCAGTATGACAAGAGCCACCAGCTTTCTGGATTACTCTTTATGTCCTCTTGCCTCCCACCACCCACTGGCAAAGCCAGTACCACATATTTTGGGTTTTATTGGGATGATGCCCCACTTTCAGATACTAATTTTTACATTAGGATACTGGCTACACTTTTGTAACAAAGAGACAACAAAATACATGATTGAAATAATATAGATTTAAAATACATCATTTAAATAACATAGAAGGACATTTTTTTTCCCTCAGTTAACTGTACAGAAAGTGATCCAGGGCAGATAGGTTGACCCTGCCATTCTCAATATATGGTTTTGATCTCAGATCCAAGGCAATTGAACCACTTACATCCATTTTTCCAGCTTGCAGAACAGGAAAAAAAAGGGGGAGAGGGGAAAATAAGCACTTTTTTTTTTGAAAGATGTGACTTCGATTGATTCTTTCATTTACATTTACACTATATTGGTCAGAAGTTAGTCATACTAACACATCTACCTAAAAGGGAAGCAAGAAAATGTAATTTGGCCAGGCAGTCATTTATGTGGTTAAAACTCAAAAGGTTTTGTTAGTAAGAGAGAAAAGAATGGTAATGGAGAAAAACGAGAGGCTTCTGTACACTGCTATATACGACTGTGCTCTTTCCATCAAACTGACCTTAAGACATAACTTTTTAGAAATCTAAATTAAGGGAGAATTGAGGGCCAAGGTTCAAAAAAAAGTAGCTTCTGGGGTGCAGGGTGTGAGAAAATATTTACTTCTAAATTTTTACTTGGGCCAGAATAGCTGTGAACTAAGAACGATATAGATCTGGAAGACATTTTCAAAATCATCTTGCCTTTAATTTGGACCATATCTAAAGCATCCTGGGAAAATGTTAGCCCAGTGTAGCCTTCTGAGAGCTCTGAAGAAGGAACTCTCTACCTTCCTTTGGCAATATTTTCTCCCATTTAATTTTGAGAGAGAAGGACCACGAGATCCCATTCCCCATCCCCAAATCCACATTTTTCCATAGTATGTGTGGTGTAGTGTAAAGATAGTGGACACAGAGCCGGTCTGCCTGGGTTCAAATCTAGGGAACTGCCGCTCTGCCATGTATCAAGTTAGTGACCCTAGAGCAATACTCAATCTTCCCAAATCTGTTTCCTAATCCATAAAAAGAGAATCATATTTGAACCCACTTGACAAGGGTGTTAAGACAATTAAATGGTTTAAAAATGTGTAAAGTGTTTAGAGCAATGACTGGTATTTGGTCAATTCTCAATGAATAATAGCTATTATAATCTCCTCGTATTTTTTCTCAGGTCAGAAGATGCTCCCATAGAGATAATACTGTGACCTTTACAAAAGCTATTAAATTATATTAATAACTAAAATTAATCAGACAACATGAACCCACATTATTTTCTATTATTAAAAAGTGTGTTATACTAATACAAATTAATAGCACAAATAAGACAAATTTTTAAACTACTTAGGAGTGAAAGCCCAACAAATCTTTTCAAGTACCACCTTAACAGGAGGTTTTGCATTAGACATAAAACTATACTAATTACAAAATAATTCTCTCCTGTTTGTTAAAGCACTTAAACAGTCTCTAAAATTACCTCTCAGCTCCATCTTCCAGTGTTCTTGTTCTTGCAGACTATTACAAAATGAAGTAATAAAATGGAATGTTCTTTTTCTTCCTGATTATAACAGTATAATTGAAAGATCAAAAAATGTAGAAAAGTATAAAAAAGAAAAATTATCTGAATTATCTGAAATTCCTCCAATATAAAATAACTACTACTTACTATTTGGTGAATATTTTCTAGACATTTCTTTGTTAAGTACTATAAATTTTATTTTATTTTATTTTTTAAGATTTTATTTGTGAGAGAGAGAGAGAGAGAAAGCACGAGCAGGAAGGAAGGGCAGAGGGAGAGGGAGAAGTAGGCTCCCCGCTGAGCAAGGAGCCCAATGCGGGGCTCGATCCCAGGACCCTGAGATCATGACCTGAGCCGAAGGCAGACGCTTAACCGACTGAGCCACCCAGGTGCCCCAAGTATTATAAGTTAAAAAAAAAAAATTAAACCTTTCTGCTAATGATGGGAAATCCTTCCTACAGATAAAAACTATAAAATCTGAACAAAATTATAAGAAAAACTATTTGAAGGCACTGGAAATTATGAAGTCATGCAAAATCTTAGGAATAGCTTACTTTCTTTGTTTTTCATTTTATTTATTTTTTTCTTTTTTTTATTATGTTATGTTAATCACCATACATTACATCATTCGTTTTTGATGTAGTGTTCCATGATTCATTGTTTGCGTATAACACCCAGTGCTCCATTCAGTATGCAGAAGACATGAAGAGGCATTTTTCGAAAGAAGACATCCAAATGGCCAACAGACACATGAAAAAGTGCTCAACATCTCTCGGCATCAGGGAAATTCAAATCAAAACCTCAATGAGATACCACCTCACACCAGTCAGAATGGCTAAAATTAACAAGTCAGGAATAGCTTACTTTCAACGATGACTGTTGTGTTGGGTAAGAATTGTGAGTCTGTGTTTTTCTTGTCTTGAGTATTTCACAAGCTACCCCAAGTCTTCAAACCAGGTGAAGAACTACAGGCTTAGCAGCTCAAGGTGGCAGATAATAAAGTAAAAGGCAGCAGACCAGTTGGATATTTAAGGGGGAAACCCTGTAAGCAAAATAGCCACAGAAGAACTGATATTTAAACATCTAACTATAAATACTGCTCAAAATCTTGGCTGTCTATAAACTACCCATGAGCATGGGAGCTCCCTGAACTCTGTTAAAAAGCAGACAGAAACTAAAAGGGGATCTACCTTTGAAACAGAAACCAACTCCTGGTGAGATTTCGGAGTATTCTCACTTTTGACTGAATGCATTCCCCAGCCCACTCAGGGTCCAAGGGTAGAATTCAAGGCTGGAAAAGAGACTGAGAAATTTACACTTACCACTGGGCCTAGCAATGCATTCAAAAGACATGAAAACTTACACCCACACAAAGACTTGTAAACAAATGTATGCTGGAGTTTTATTCATAAGACCTCCAAACTAGAATCAACTCAAATGTCTAATAAGCAAAATAAATTGTATAGGTCTTTAAAAATGAACATTGTTCAGGAATAAAGAGGGGGAAATATGAATATATAGAACATGGATAAAAATCTACAACATTATGCTAAGTATAAAAAGCCAGCCACAAAGACTACATACTTAGATTCCATTTATAAGAAATCCTAGAAAAGGCAAAACTGCAGGAACAGAATGCAGGTCCGTGGGTGCCCAGGCCTGGCAACGGGGGTTGTGATCAACTTCACAGTGACCCGGGATGGATTTTTCAGATGACAGAAATGTCCCATTATCTTGATGTGATGGTGGTTTCATCACCTGTTCATTTGCCCAAACTTATCAAACTATATGTTTAAAATGGGTATATTTTTATCATATGAAAATTATTTCCTAATAAAGCAGTGAAAATAATAATACTCACCCACCTTACATTTTACATGCCAGCCCCCTCCCCAATTACTTTTAATATAATCTGTTATTATTTCTTCCTTATATTTGGAGGTTTTTCAGGTATTTTTCTGTTATAGACTTCTAATTTAGTTCTGTTTTGTCACAGAAATACTCTTTATGACTTCTGATCCTTTTAAATTCATTCAGACTTGCTTTTTATACCAGCATAAATATAGCTTAGTGAATGCTACATTTGAGCTTATAAAGAATGAGTATCCTGCTATTGTTGGTTGGAGTGTTCTATAAACGTCAATTATCTCAAGTTGGTTGACAGTATTATTCAAGCCTTCAACATCTTTATGGATTTACAACTTGTTTCCCTTCTTTCATTTTTTCATTTATCTGAATTCTACTGCTCATCAAGTCTCCAGATTATAGCAATTAACCATACTGTACATTAATTCTTTGTACCTGATTGATTTCCCCACTACACTTGGACTCGTAGTGGACAAGAATAATGCTTTTTAATCTTCGTAACTTTAGTACTAGTATATTGCCTGATATATAAGAAGTTCTCTACAAGTGTTTGATAAACACACACTCAAATGATCTAATAATTAAACAATCAATTATGAAATCCCTTGTCATCAGTAGAGTACAAATGAGAAATGTATAGAAATCAGAATGCTATGGACTGAATTGTGTCCCCTTCCAATTCATATGCTGAAGCTCTAACCTCAATGTGATTATATTTGGACATAGTGCTTTTAGTAGGTAAAGTTAAGTGAAATCCTAAGGGTAGGATCCTAATTCAGAAGGATTGGTGGCTTTTTAAGAAAAGAAGAGACCTCTCTCTCTCTCTCTCTCATTCTCTGTCCATGCATATATACTAGTGGAAGGCTATGTGAGCACATAGTGATAAGGTGGCCATCTGCAAGCCAGGAAGAAAGTCCTTATCAGAAACAGTTCAGGCTGGCACCCTGAATTTGGACCTCCAGCCTCTAGAACTGTGAGAAATAAACTACTGTTGTTTAAATCGTCCAGTCTATGGTATGTAGTTATGGCACCCTGAGCTAACACAGTTTATACCATAGATATCTTGAGCAAGACTTACTCACTTAATATTCACTGCCAAAAATTTTTTACAACATTCTGATATACAATTTTCAGAAATTGTTTTATGAATAAAAGGCTTATAAAAGCCGATTTATTAAAATACTTTATTAAAATATTTTGTTAAAAATAACAAGCAAGTTAAAGGTTAACTTCAAGAAAATGAGATGGTTATATAGTCGAGAAATGAAATAATATAGAATAATTAAGACAAGTAATTTCAAGGGAAACTAACATTTTTACCAAGTATAACATCAATTTCTCTGCACAAACATATCACCAAGTCACCAGACAAGCTCAGAGATAATGTTATTTTTATTTATTGAATATACAGGTAAGAGTAGCTATTGAAAAACATGATTGAGATTGTCCTACAGGTTAACCCCAGGCTAAATATACTTTAATCTCCCAGTCATATTTTATTTGAAGTATGACTGATATCTACATTATCATTTAATAAGCTTAAGAGACGAAACCACATACCCCAATCTACTCTCTGTGCAAGTAGGCGATAAAGGTAATCTTATAAATATTATAGTAAATACCTTTACTAATGGAATGTTAGGGTCCCATAGTTCAGTGGGCAGAAACTACCATAACATTGTAATGTAAAAGGAGAAAATCAGAAAGATAGGATCATATTTTTCTCTCAAAAAGATGTCAGAAAGTGAAGACTTGCAGACTTCCCTGTTACTTGCCTATAGGAGGTAGTTTTGGTTCAAACTCAACACAGTCAATTCACTGGACAGAGAGAGAGAGGAAAAAAAAAAAAGAAAGATTCTAAATGGTCAGTCTTCTCTTCAGTGAGCTACTTTTCAAAGAAGGGTGAATTAAACAGTGTACTCTTATGTCTGGTATTTATCAAATACCAAAAGAGCTTTCTATTTTGAGAAGAGATTTCATATTAAATTGTACAGAGCCAAATCAAAATCAGTGGTTTTATTTAACTCCTCAGTTTTTATACAAACATGGTAATATGGATTATGAGACCTTATTCAAACTTCTATGTAGAATTAATAAAATAATCAAAAACAAGGAAATGCTCAGATACAGCATCTGGCTTGGTTAAAATGTGATTGTCACATCAGATTAGCAAGGGAGGTTGAGGTCTGGCCAGCCCCTGACTTCCATGGTCTTCCCAAAGGTGCACACAGTCCTGTTTGGGAAGTTGCTATTTATATTATGGCCTTGATGACTATCTTCTAATTTGAAGACAGGTGAATATAACTTTGGATATACAGGTGTTATGCTTCCCACTGGAAATGTACATATGATTATTCATTTGCCAGTGTCAACTTACCTCTGACTTGAGATGAGCAGAAATGAAAATAAACAAAACCAGCGAATCTAATCCAAAGTCCATTTAGGACATGAGGCTCAAGATAGGAATCTTTGTGAATGTTTGAAATAGTCTCTCCTTGTCAAGTGTTTGAGAATCTCTTGTCTCCTGTCTGTTCATTGGTAGCATAACTTATCTCTTTTTTTAAAGCAATTGTATATTTTTGAATATCCATGATTTGCAATGTCCAGTGATTGGCAATAATGTAAGTACTCCTATAAAGGAGTAAAGTTATAGTTATTGTCCTTAAAGAACTTAAAGCCTTACAAGGGAAGATAATATAATCATACTAATAACTTGATGAAGCAGTATGTGCTAAGTCTCTTAAGAGTGGCACAAAGAAAGTGCTAAAGGAACACTGCTCCTTCTAGGCCTAAGGCCCCAGGGGTGTAATTCAGCTAAACCAGGAGGGCATAAATTCTAACTTTGTTCTACTGCACATTCTCAGATGACAGGGCCAGAAGTCTACTTCCATTGAGACCCATATGGCTTTTGCTACATGGACAAAACAAAACAAAACACATCCAAAAAACACCCCAAACATTTATTCCTGATGACACACACTTCTATTTGGCTTGGTTAACCTGCTCTCACTTCCCTTAGGAAGGTAACTGAAGTCAAGGAAGTTGCATGCAGTGATTTGGAGGTTTGCAACTAGGAAATTCTTAGATTTAGGGGCATATGTAGACTTTCATGTACAAAGTTCTCATTTTAACCTACCTCAGGCTACCCAGCTTTACTGATTTATAGTTAATTAGGATTGAGATTTTCATTGAAAATTCGAATACTTACATGCTTTTTTGTATGCATTTCAGATCATGTCGGCTGAAGCAAATAATTGTAACAGCATTCAATAAATGAATGAATACCACAGGGAAGAGCTTCAACCAGCCCTGCCCCTGACAACCTGTAAGTAAATCCTGCTGTGTTCTCTGTTCACAGAAATATCTCTCTGACATCACTTGGGATAGCTGAAAGATTTCTTTTCCTATCAGCTAACAAAATTCCAATACCATTTCCTCACTTTTTAACCATGTCTCAAAATCCCTAAGAAAGTTTCTGCTATTTGCTGTTAGACTTTAACACTAGAATTAAATTATTTGTACCATATAGAGGCTTAGTTAGTATATGTGTGTATAAGTCCAATTGTGATAAATGAACATCATTTGGGCATAAGGTTGAAAGAGGAAATCTGTATTAATTATGGTAAAGAGGGCATAATATATTGTCCTCAGAATGATTCAATGAAATTATACCATTGTGCATTCGATGCATTTGATACAGAATTCAAGTAAAGAAAATTCTTCATACTGAAGGTAGGAAAAGTCTAAATGATCTATTTGCATCTTTTAAGTATGTCAATAAATAGCTGTCAGTGAGGTAAGATTTTCTTTGTTACTAAGGATCAATAAATAAACAAACAAATAAATAAAATCAAGTCTAACCTACCCACACCTAATTTGAGCTGCCTGGTCAGGTCCAGGAATATTTTTTCTAAGCTATCTGATCTTTTCTGTCTTTTACTTTGCAATTTGCTGCTTATATGCTGCTTATGAAAAAATTTTACATACTAAAATGTCTGAAGTGATAATACCTTTGTTGTAGTTAAACTTATGTAGAAACTATATGATTTTGCCTATTATTTTGGTCATCAATTCAGGATCTCATGGCAAAGGAATGTTTAATCTGTGACCCTATATAATGTTAGTATATTAATTTTTTAAAATTTACCATAATATTATATTCAGATTCATAAGGAAGGTTTCAAAATTAGTTGGGTAAAAAAACAGGGTAAGCTAGATATTTTGCCTTTTGGAAGGTAAAATTAATGAGACCCCATAAAAACATAATTTTTCTGATATCCAAACTGATTTCTTGCCATCTTTTGAAAATTCATTTATTTTTAAGTTTAGTTGCATGCAATCATACATTTCTGAATATTCACCACTTGAGAATTCACAATACAATATGCTTTAACATTACCATGTGACATATTACTGAACAGGTTAATTTTGTGTGATCTTCTGAAGAAAAAAACAAACACCTCAATTGTATTTAAAAATGTTTTCTTCTATTCACTTAACTCTTAATTTCTCAGTGAGGAGTGGCCTCTACAGATTTACCAAAACAGGTACCTAAATATCACTGAACATTAACTTAATATAGAGAATTTTCCACCTGAGGGGATACCTTTCTTCATGAACTTAACACTTCACCTCTTAAGATTTATAGTTCTTGACTAAAACTGGAAGTAATTTATAGTTTCTGACTGTAAAAGAAGTCTGAAGACTAAAGATCTATGATTGGTTCAGCCTCACCTAACTGATGGCAACTGAATTATATGAGCGCCTGTTGCTTTTAACTAATCAAAACACACCATAACAGCACACATGCATATGTGTGTACATACATGTACACACTATTTTAAATAAAAGCCTGAGTCCTGTGGTCAGTCATTTCCAAGGACTAAGTTGTATACCTATGGGTAGTAGGTTTAAAACAAAGAAGATGGTAAATGACATACAGTTAGATTTTTACAAAATTTTAAACCCAGGATTAAGCCGGACATTAAGTATGCTACGTATAATTCTTTCTAACCCAGTGGAGTTTCATGATATGTTATGGTTTTCTTTTTCTAGACTAGCAAAACAGCAGTTTGGCAATTTGTCTTCCTATCAACAGAATGAGAAGTCCATTTGGTCACTACATTTGAATCCTAAGAATTAGATTCCCTTAATGTCACCAGGCACTAAGGGGCACTGGGTATTATTTTAACAACTAATACCTGAGTCCCTAATTCATGACTCAGGAACTACTTTAACATCTCCGGACCATAGGGACCACCAGGAGTGCTGTTGTCACACTCTTGGGATTTTCAGTGGTCAAAATGACTCCTCTCTGGCTTCGTTGAGACCATTTCTGCACAGCACATCCACTGATCTCAAATTGCATTGTAATAAACTTTTAGAATATCTACTATGTAGAGTGAAGAGACACCTGAAGCAAGTTATGTTGGTCTATTTTTGAAGAGAGAGATTATACTTTATATCGTTCCTTTCTTTAAAACGTTGGCATCTATTGGTCAGTCAGTGAATAATAAAATCCTACATAGCAAAGATAGTTGAAATTTTTGACGATGGGTACTGTAAGAATTCTTTTTCTTTTTGAGCTACTACTTAGTCCTTACTTTCTCCTGCCTTCCCTTCCCTTGCCTTTTATTTCTTTATTCCATGACATAATTTTAATACCAGTGTTGGGGCCAAAGGCAGGCAGTCCCAAGATGGGCCACTTTGGCATGAACAACATTTTGAGTTAAAAGCAATTAAAACACAGAATATTCAGGAAAAGCTCTTTACCTCCCCTTCGCTGCCTACCTATACCAGGAAAAGAGCTATTAACAGAGATTCCTCTTTACCGAAAATTATATATAATTTCAGAAAATTATAATTAATATAAATTCAAAAATTTATCTGCATGATAGGTCAATTTTTGTTTTCCAAACATCTCCTCTCACCTTCCTGCAAATAGTCTTTCTCCCCTTTACATAATAATACCCCTTCCCCTCTTCTTAGCTTGTATAAACATTATATCACCTCACAGTCTTTGGAATTTCCATGTCTGTGTGAATTCCCCATACCTACACGATTACATATAATTTTCTCCTGTTAATCTGCCTCATGTCAATTTGATTCTTAGTCCAGCTAGAAGGACCTTGAAGATCAGAGGAAAAATACTTTATCCCTAACACTAGGTTTGTTCTTCTCCTGATCATGGGTTTCCTTTCTGACATTACTTTACATGTACTCAGGAAAAGTAAACTGAGGTGATAGAAAGAATCCAGGATCTATAGTCAGACCACCTGTGTACTAAGGCAAGTTACTGTATACCTTCCCAAGCCCTATCACCTCGTCCAAAAAATGAGGATGTTGAAAGGAATGATTCCTAAGGTCTTTCAATGTACTAAAGCCTTTTGATTCTATAACCTAAGCACTGCTGTACTTTATGGATTGGCTTTGATCTGGAGAAATGTCAAAAACTGTATACAATATAACTGTTTATTTACAGGAAAATAAGTGAGATCTCATCCTTAGCATTGACCTCTCTACTGATAGCCTTGATTCACATTGATATTCATATGTCCCAAGCTTTGTTAACAAGGAAACCACAGGTCCCACATGGGGTCATTTAGACCAAGTTCCCAAACCAGGGCTTCCAACATAATCTAATTAAAGTTTCAACTTCCTCCAGAAAAGTAACCTTAAACCAGTCAGTCAAGAATTTTTCTATCATGCCAAGTAGTCTGCCACATGGATGGATCCTCACCATCCCTCAAAGAAAGATGAGGTAATCTACATGGTAAGACCCCTTGCTCTTTCCCTAAAGGAAAGTCATCTTACCTGAAACAATCCTTTCCTTCTGCTAATAATTTTCTTGCCCCCCTCTCCTATAAAATCCTTCCATTTTGTACAAGTCCTTGGAGCTCCCTTACTTGTTAGATGGGATGCTGCCTGATTCATGAATGGTTTGATAAAGCCTATTAGATCTTTAAAATTTGCTCAGTTGAATTTTTGTTATTTAATAGATTCAGTGTCATTTATACTCTTGGTAAATGTAGTGATTATGACTGTGGACTTTGGAGTCGGATAATCTGGGCTCCAATTCTGAACTGGGTACTTATTACCTCTGAGATTATGCAACTATTTAAACTTTTTCTGTCAAATGGGAGTAATTCTTACTCCATAGTCATTTTACTGGGTATTACATAAATAAATGTAAGGCATCTACCACCGTGCCTGGCATAAAATACAGATTTAAAATGAGAATTATTATTGTTGATTTTACTTTATGAGTTTTTTATTCCTTCCTGAGAGCAGATTTGAAAATATGAGTGTCAATATAAGAGTGCTGGATGATAAAAAAGGAATTCTATCAGAGGACAAAACAGTTGTAGAATATGAAAAATTTAATCTGCTACAAAACATTCCCTAAATCCAGAATAGCAAATGCCATATTAACACTCCCTTCCAGCTTCCAGGGTAGACATCACTAATCATCGTAAATCTAACGAGGCTTGGGCATGATCTCAGAATCCTAATGTTAGAGTTTCAGATAGGCCCTAACAAAAGCTAAAAAATCTAGATAAAGAATGTACATATACTGGGGATAAAAAGCCACAAAACGAATTTAAAAATTAAAATAAAGTGGATAATAAAAGGATGGGGTGGAGGGCCATCCTGCCCTAGGTGTGTACGGTGGGTCCTGTGGGGTGGGTGTCTTTATGATAATCACCTGTGACCAAGGAAGAATAACCAGCCCCTAAAAAGAAGTAAGCCATTGAAGGTGTTACAATAGAGATGTTAAAAGGATTTAAATTCCCTGGTTAGCTTTCCATAAAAGACCAACTCCAAAGGCCCTCCTTGGCAACCCTGTCAGGACCCCTCTCATTCTTGAGTGCTTTTTCTGTATCTTCACTTAATAAACTTCTATTGCTTTATACACACACACACACACACACGTAAAATTAAATAAAATAAAAAAATAAAAATTTAAAAAATAAAATAAAGTCACAGTTATTATATTTGCCTGTCTTGCTTTGCTATTTAATCTCTAGAATTTTTTCATCAGCAAATAACTCAGAATTTGTTGCAAAATCATTCTGACAATAACACTGCAAATCACACTATGGGGCATTCTGGCATATGTTTGTCAATTCAACAACAAAAAAATATTATTGGAAACCTATTTTGTACAAGCCACTGTGATTTTAAAAATACGATGAAATTTTCACTATACTTCTTGGAAGGAACTTTTTTGGAATCCTCGACATGATTTTGTAGAAAGGAAGAAAAGAACGATATGGCTTCAGAAGTGCTGACTATATGTAGAAATACTTCCCAGAGAACACAAAATCTATGTGGACAACACTGCGTGGTAAGTCCAAAACATGTTTCAGCATCTCACTCTTATTTGAACAACCCAGGAACAATGCTGACAATCCGGTGTGGTATTGAATGTTCTGCTGAAGGCAGCTTTAGAAAGCTAAAGCACTCCTGGAATAAAAAAGTGTCATAATTGAAGGAAATGAAGGGTATTTTGAGGTATCACAGTTGGTGAGAAAAAAATATCTGAATCCAGTTTAACCTGTCTACCCTCTCTTTTGAAACAAAAATTACATCTTCTAAAACATCATTAATTTATCACCCTTGTTAATAAAGTTTCAATTTGCAGATAATGTTACACCTTGTATTTTACTTCTTCATACATGTGATATTAGTGAGTGAATAGCATATTGGGTATTTTGAAATATCTCTTAGGGCATTTAAAATAGATTATATTACAATTGATTAGATATAATTATCTAAAAAGACACTTGCCATTGTTTTTATATAATTACAAGTAGAAATTTACCAAATTTGAAATTATTTTAATAGTTGAAGAGTGATTATAGTGTACTTTCTTTTCCAAAACTAATTGGAGGTTAACTACACAGCAAATCAAATCCTGATTTTTTGACAGTATATTTGATAAGGATATTTTTAATGAAGGTATTTTAGAATAGTGATCATGAGCTTGTCAGATTTTGATGGCAGCTGTAAAGTGATTGAAGCTGGTCAGGTGATAGAAAACGTGTGAATACGCCACCTCCATTTTGCTAGAGTTAGGTCAGAATTAGTTACAGTAATGAATGTCCTGGAGTGTAATTTCAAATGTAATGAATGATGTGTGAAAAAAAGAAAATGCTTCTTTTTTTCAGCTTTCTTTTTTTTAAATGGAGCATCAATTAGATGCTAGAACTGTTCATTATTACATAGTTTAATTCTTTCAACAATTCCTTGTGGTTGGTTCTACTGTATACCTTTTATAGCTCATGGAAACTCCAACAGAAAAATTTAGATATTTACACAAATGACAGACCTCATTTACAAGATTCTTTTCCTGATTCACAATGTGCCTAATACTTCTACTCTCGTTCCCCAAATACTTTAAGTGCTCTCTCATGGGCATTACATTTTCCCCTGCCTGGCATACCCTTCCCCTGGATAATAGTACAACAGGTTCATTCTTAGATTTAAGGTCTTATTCCAAACTCTCATCTTCCCAGAGAGGACCCCTTTGACCATGCTGTTTGAATCAGTCCACCAGCCTACTCCCTTTCTTTGTAATATGACTATGAATACTGCCTTGAGAGACATCTCTTACTCTCTGTTATGGGCTTTATTATGTCCCACTCCCCAAATTCATATATTGAAGTCCTAAACCCATACCTCAGAATGTGACTATATTTGAGATAGGGCTCTTAAAGCAGTAATTATATTAAAATGAGGTCATATGGGTGGGCCCTACTCTAATATGACTGATGTCTTTATAAAAAGAGAAAATTAGCCCACAGACTTATACAGGAGTGAGACCATGAGAAGACACCAGAAAAAGATGACCATCTACAAGTCAAGGAGAGAGACCAACAGAGAAAGCAACCCTACCAACGTCTTCATCTTGGACTCCTAGCCTCTAAAACCGTGAGGAAATAAATTGCTGCTGTTTAGGTCATGTAGTCTGTGGTACTTTGTTATGGCAGCCCTAGAAAACTAATACACTATCATAATCATTGATTTATTTTCTCTTGCCCTATTTCTAGAAAACAAAATCCCAGATGCAAAGATTCTTATGACAATAATATTCCCAGTGCCTGGCAAAGTGATTGGAACTTACTGAGTTCTCAACAAATTATCTCTATATGAAAAAAATGACAGTTAATAGATGGCAGAGACAAAATTCACATCCATATTTGCCTCAATCTAAATCTGAATCTCTTTCCCTTTTCACCATAGACCTTCCATAAACTAGACTATACCAAGGCCTCCTAGAGATAAGAAATGGATTCCAACTCCAGTTATCTGAATGGAGGCATTACAATACAAGAATTAAGTATTTAGGGGGCACCTGGGTGGCTCAGTCAGTTAAATGTCTGACTCTTGATTTTGGCTCATGTCATGATCTCATGCTTGTGGGATTGAGCCCCGAGTCAGGCTCCATTCTCAGTTCTGAGTCTGCTTGACATTCTCTCTCTCTCTCTCTCTCCCTCCCTCTGCCCCCCACCTTACATGTGCATGCTCATGCTCTCTCTCTAACAAATAAATTAATCTTAAAAAAAAAAAAAGAATTCAGGATTTAGGATGTGGACACTATCCCAAGGAAAAAGGGAGCCATGGGCTCCTCGCTTGTGTAGTCTATATGGAGGAAGACACAATGTTTAACTCCACAGTATTGGCTTTAGACTTACAGAGCATGCCAAGGAATAAGCTGGAACAATTTAGGTACTCCCAAACATAGTTAATACAATACCCATAGCTTAGAGACAATTAAAATAAAGAAGAGCATCAATGGATCCAGTTATGAGGAACTGGGAAAGACAGGGGCAATGGAAATGAGATACTGTCTGAAATAGTTAACTCAGACCATTTTACCCAGAAAATATTCCACAACCTCCCAGGTTATTTACTTCTAAAGTACCCTGTGTCAGGTGCCTGGGTGGCTCAGTTGGTTAAGCGACTGCCTTCGGCTCAGGTCATGATCCTGGAGTCCCTGGATCGAGTCCCGCATCGGGCTTCCTGCTCGGCAGGGAGTCTGCTTTGCCCTCTGACCCTATCCCCTCTCATGTGTTCTCTCTCATTCTCTCTCTCTCAAATAAATAAATAAAATCTTTAAAGTACCCTGTGTCTATTTTTATTATACTTCCCACCATATCGTAGTGATATTATATGTTCATACATATTTCTATTACCAGACTGCACTGTTCAGTTATCATGTCTTAATTATGTTTGTTATTTCTAACACTTACCAAAATGCCTATAGTAGATGCTCAATAAGTGTTCAGTAGAATCTGAAATGGATATAAGAATAGCCAGTATATTTACAGAACATAAAGTAGCCAGAACAGATTGAACACTAAATAGACCACCAGGCTAAGTGTCAAGGAGTGGCTGAGATTGGACTAAATATTTGAAAATGGTGATGATTTAGCCAAGACAGATCTATGGGAAAAGCATTCTAGACAGAGGAAACAGCTGGAGCAAAATCTGTGAGGAAGGAGCTTGCCTAATTTATTCTAGGAACAAAGAATTTTTGTGAAAAAAACAAAGGAAATCATGTCTAGGTGGGCAATTTATCAGCTCTGAAGTAATATATTAATGTAGATGGTACCATAATTAGTCCTGCTCTGTCAATAAATACCCATAACAACTTAGGCAAGTTAACTTTCTCTTGGCTCCATTTTCTCATTTATTTATTTATCTATCTACCCATATATCTATTTACCATTTTTTAAATTCAAGTATAATTAACATACAGTGTTATATTAGTTTCAGGTATACACTATCGTGATTCCACAATTCTATACATTACTCAGTGTTCACCATGATAAGTGTACTCTTTACTCCCCTTCACCTATTTCACTCATCCCTCCACCCACCTCCTTCTAGCAATCACCAGTTTGTTCTCTATATCTAGCAGTCTTTTTTTTTTCTTTTTAAATGGGAGTCTTGCAAACTAAAGTCCATTCTAGTATAAAAATTCTATGACTAAGTGTAATTTTGGCATTTCTTTTAGTCCAACATTTTTCTTATACACCTACTGCAACAAAAGTGAACCAAACTTGAAAATGAATATAAACACTGACCAAAGAGGAAGAGTTAAACAGCAAGTTCTTTATGTAAATATAACATATTTCATCACTTAGCTCATAGATAAAAGCCATGTTCTTTTTGCAATTCATAAAGACCGCATATGCTTCAAAAATATCAAAGTCATGACAAACAAGGAAAGAATGAGAGTGTCAAAGATTGTAGGAGAGTAGGAGGCTTGACAAATGCAATGCGGACCCTTGGTATTGATCCTGGAATAGAAAAACTGGTAAAATCCAAATGAAGTCCATAATTGAGTTAATAGTTCTGTGCCTATGTTAATTTATTAGTTTTATAAATACACAATGGTTATGTAAGGTATTAACATTAGGGGAGGCTAGATAATGGGTATGCATGAACTCTCTGTACTATATAAGTCCTTTAATCTAAAATTAATTTAAAATAAAATGTGTTTTTAAGAGTGCACTGGGTATTATGCACAAACAATGAATCATGGAATACTACATCAAAAACTAATGATGTAATGTATGGTGATTAACATAACAATAAAAAATAAAAAAAGAGTGTATAGGGGAACATTATCTCATGAGTCATATTTTCCTTGAATCTCAAGTCATTACTTACTTTCACTTATTGGGGAAAAAAAGTGAAAATAAATAAAATATGAATAGTTCCACTAAAATACAAAAAGAAGTATATTTTCTTTGAAATACAAGTTTTGTTCAAGTAATTTAAATGGAATACTGTCAATGATCCCAAATGGAGGAAAAACACAGCTATAAAATTATTGCCCAAATAAAACCATATAGAGAAAATGCTTAACTGCAAAATGCAAACAGTAAAATGCCAGCCTCTTTGAATGCTTGGAAATAAAATCTGAACATGACTTACTACAGAACCCTGTCCATAATAGATCAAGAGTATGTATTTGTTTATTCAATGTAAAATCACAGCACCATTCATATCAGTCATTAAAACCTGCATACATTTCTAGTGAGAAGTTTTAAAGACAGAATAATTTTTCCTGCATTGAGATATCCGCAACTATGTTTCTAACAGGACCTGGCATAATCTTGTCTCTTTTTTCCAAAACTCCTCCTTGCCAAGAACCCATGACTTGTAAAATTAAGTTGGCAATGCCTGTCCTTGACCTAGAGAGAATATTACAAGAATGAATCAAATAGGGTGCCTGGGTGGCTCAGTCGATTAAGCGTCTGCCTTCGGCTCAGGTCACGATCCCAGAGTCCCGGTATAGAGCCCCACATCAGGCTCCCTGCTCAGTGGGGAGCCTGCTTCTCCCTCTCTCTCTGCCTGCCGCTCTGCCTACTTGTGCACTCTCTCGCTCTCTCTCTCTCTGTCAAATAAAAAAAAAATAAGATAAAATCTAAGAATGAATCAAATAATGTTTGAATAATGCTCTGGGATCTCAGACAAAAGGGACTGTCATGGCAATGTAAGAAAAACAAGAATTTGTCTTTTTTGCCTTTTTCTTCTTAAAGCTGGTGATGATTATAATGACTAATATACAAATCTGTCCCAAAGCTCAGTGTGACTATTTTTATGTCTCAGGAAACAACTGGCCTACCTCCAATCAATATATCTTTTTCTCCAACAGTACACAACTTCTTGGCAGCAAATTGCAAGGAAATCACACATAACTAACTGGTCAGCCAGCAGGAGGCTGTAAGTGCCATCTCATTGGCAGGATGCTCTAAGTTTCGGACAGCAATACCAAATTTGAACCATAGATTCTGCAATTTATCATATTTCTTGATTTGTGCCAACATAAAATACTTGCTCATAAAAGGCAAAGGCTATGTGTAGACACTACCCAGGGTGATACACTCAGGGTGTGGAGAAGGGAAAGACAATTTAGAGTCTGCTCGTTAAAATAGCCCATCAGAGAAAACAGAAACAGGAAACAATTTGACCAGAAAAAAAAGTAAAATCTAGACTATCAGCTGAGCTTTCAAATAGAAGGCTTTTATATGCAACACTGCCATGAACAGCCATTTCCATGTAGCAGAAAGAACAGAGCCTTTGGGATTTGAAAAGGATTATCTTGCTTCATAAAATGAAATACGAAGAACCCCAAAACAGAAAGTGTACTGAGCCAAAGGGGGAAAAAGACATCATAGTTTTCTCCAATCCTCATTCAAACTTGAGATTCTGAATGTGATGTGAAAGGGGTGACAACACAGAATTTCCTGATGACTTAATATGGCTTTATCGGGGATGTCTATATAATATTTCCAAGATGCAGTGTTTGTCTTTCTTTAAAATTGTATCCAAATATTTTGAAAGATCTAATCAGCCTAGAGAAATGAAAGGGAGTCTCCCACACGTGCTTTGCTGGTCACTCTTAATTCTGCATTTTGTAGGCTGATAGTCCATCACTGAAAAAGCTAAAATAATCTCTCAGGGTTCTCCTACTTGGTCACATATATTGTTTCAATACAAATATTAATCATAACAAAAATACAAAAATTAATTTGAAGTAAAAGTCAGGGTCCATTTGCTTTTTTTTTTTTTTAGCAGCAGTGGCATTTTCTATTAAGGCAGAAGAACAATGACTAGTTTTAAGAACAACTGATTCTTCTCACAAGTAACATTTTATTCAGATGACTTTACTATAAACTTTATTTACAAAAAGAGGATAGAGGGTATTTTAGTCCAATAAAATAAATTTTAAAAGTTTACTGAACTATGAATTATAAATTGGTGATGCTATTTTTATTTTGAAAGTAATTTTTTAAATCCACAAAGGATTTTTAGAACATTAACACTTTGAACCCACTGCACCCCTCCACAAATTACCTTGCCAGATAGTCTAAATAATTCTGTTTGTCCAAGATAACAATATTTAAATTATGCAGACCATTCTACTCTGCTATTTTAAGGAATTTGGAGCTAAACAGCTGAGGATCTATAATTTGTAAAATTTTGGTGGTTTTTAATCAGCATCAGACAAAATAGTATATCTTGCCTTTCAATAAAAACATGTAAACAATTATTCTGCTTCATTTTATTTCTACTACAACGCATGTATCATGATGAATTACTAACTCAATAGAAAGCAATATGGCATAATGAAAGGACCAAGAGATTTAAAGTCAAAAGACCTTTGTTTGAGTCCTGGCTCTGCAATTTACTAGATATGTGACCTCAGGCAACTGATTTAATCTAGCTGAATGTGTTTCTTGCTGTGCATACCTCTTGTGGGGATAAAATGGGGTAATGTCTGTGAATGTCTATTCCACCCAATAGTAGGCATGAAATGGTCAAAAGGCTGTCCTCTGTGCTACCACAACCAGGGCAAGTGTTTAACAGCATCACACAGGAGTATCATAGTGCAGAATAAAGGAGGAATCAGTTTTCAACTTCAACCTCAAAAAGAAAGTTACTTTTCAGCCCAAGAGAGTACAAAATAATCCTCCCCATGCCTCAGTGTGGTAGAAAGAACACTGTGGATGAGAGATGAATACAGACATAAAAAACAGCGCACCTTTTCTCCTAACTGGAGAAAAAAAGAAATACCAGTCCTGAAGCATTAAATTAATACAGCAGACATAATCCAGCATAGATGGGAAGGAATAAACTACCATAGAAATAACCTTATAAAAGAATGGGTGCTGGAAGTAAATTATGGACAATGGCAACAAAAGAGACTGAGATAATTTATAAATATTAAATACTGTAAATAAAATAATCCTTGATATATATGGAACAAGAACATGATTATAGTAAGTGAGAATTAGGTGGATTTGAAAGATAAGAATTACATAGCATATCAGAAGTAAAATTTATTTCCCTAGTTTTTACACACACACACTGTATCTATATCTATATCTATAACACATATATGATTTATTATATAGTAAAAGGCACACAGATTTCATTCCAGGGTTCAGTCCATCTTATCTACTATGTTATCCCTCCCCCCAAAATCTGGGTTACTTAAGGAATTCTCCGGATGTTGCTATAATATATAACTGGAAGGAAAAGACTCTACCTTAGACTTTCAGTTAGGATATTGGAACCCCCAGTTGCATAAATGTCAGTAAACAACCTCATCTAGTGAATTGACTGTTTCTACTTGGAGATGCATGATAAGAACTCTTAGGAAACCCAGAAGCTTTTTGAAGGTTTAGCTATTCCAAACTGTGTCTCAGCTACTGAAATATCCTTGACCAAAAAAATGGTCCTCCTCTCTCTGGGAATATGTTTGAGCAACAGCTCTAAAAGAGATGTCCATGGGAGAGAAATCAAGTTTCATCAATTCATCAGTTGGAGTCAGTCAGCTCAAACACATAGAGTTGACAGTAATTGATACTAGAGTAAGAATGCTCTTTCTTTTATTTAACTTTAGAAAATGTAAAACATTTTGTAAATATAAGGGATGATAGTTAGAACCTGATGTAAGCATCACTGAGGACTTTTCAATGATTTGCTGGTATCTCAGTTATCACCATCACTCAGCTTTAAGACAAAAAAAAGAGGGTTCTCTGTGATCATGGTGACTAGACGCTGTGCCTAGAGAGAGCCCATGAGCGTTCTATCTAGGGAATAAACAAAAACTAAACAGAATCTCTCTAATGAGGTGTTTTACCCTGCTTTAAAATGAGAATTCCTGCATACTGGAAAAATGTATTGTCAAAAAATATAATAACTCAGAATTCTTATAAAAGAATTTATAAGAGTGTTCATCTTCCATTGTAGTCTGGTTTCCTCTGGGAGATATATTTACACTGGTTAATCATGGGCCTAATTACTTTTTAAAAAAAAGATCTATTTATTTATTTGAGAGGGAGAGAGAGAGAGAGAGAATGCACACGGAGCAGGGGGAGGGACAGAGGGAGAAGGAGAAAGAGAATCTCAAGCAGACTCAACATTGAGCGTGGAGCCTGACGCGGGGCTCAATCCCATGACCCCTGAGATGATGACCTGAGCTGAAATCTAGCCAGATGCTTTACTGACTGAGGCACCTAGGTGCCCCCTAATTACATTTTATTAAATCACATGAGACATCTTAAGAAATGCCTTGTAATGTATAGTTTTTCACTTCGTAGTCTGGGTTTTTTGTGTTTTTAGATGAGGAACTTTTTTCTACAACAAATTCCTACAAGAGCGATTTAGAAGGCTACTGAAAGGGCTGACTAATCCAAACAAGATGAGACCTTTTCCAGGAAGTATTCTTTGACTTCACGGTGACTCCAGGAATCTACCCAGCTGGGACATTAGGAGAGCCACTGCATTTCCTTGGGAAGGAAATATTAAGAAAGTACTTGAAGAGGTTCCTTCAATTTATATTATAAATTTACAGTAACCTGAGAAGAATTTGTTTGTACAGTAAAATAAATTATATATTGTTACTAATAGCTATTGTCTCCATAAATGCTGTATGGAAAACAATAAACATATGCATATGGTTCTGGTGCTTCTGGTGCTACAAGCCCTCCTCACAGAGGAATGGCGAGTCCTTCTCCAGAAATGGTCAGTGCTTCTTGT
This sequence comes from Mirounga leonina, assembly GCF_011800145.1. NCBI lineage: Eukaryota > Metazoa > Chordata > Mammalia > Carnivora > Phocidae > Mirounga > Mirounga leonina. Next base: position 56,865,579 of record NW_023270451.1, read on the forward strand.
CTGGTCCAAGTCTGGACCTCCTTTCAGCCTTCTGTTTGTGTTTATGCTCCTCTCTAGGCTCCACAATGATCTGGTTGTTTTCTAAAATCATTATTGATAAATTAATTACAAAGTACATGTATCTACTCTGTCTTCAAATAGTCATAGTTTCATTTGTAGAATATAAGTTGACATTTATTTTTTGCATCAGATAAAATTTTACCTTTGTGTTTTAACTAACTTTTGTTTTTTTTCTATTTCTGTTCATAATTGATATTCTGAGAACCTGTGCAAATTAGAATGATCAGTAAAATTCTACAGAACTTCCTTCTAATGTAAATGTACAGATCTTTCTGATTTTAAATAGGAATCTCCTTGTCTAAATGCTACTTGGAAAATGTTCTTCTGTAAGAATTACCAACACTTAGAATGCTATAAGCCAGACATTCTTCTAGGTTTTTAACATGTATACTTTATTTTAATACTCATAATAGCCCTATGAAAAAGATACTCTCTTTCACAGATGGGAAAACTGCTGCTCAGAGAGGTTGAGTGTCTTGTACAAGATCATACAATGACAACGTTGGGGCAGAGTTTGGAACCCAGGCATTCTGACTCCAGAGTCCCCATGAGTAATCTGTATGTTGTCTTTAAAACATCTGTCTTCTATAGTTGCTTCCTGTGTTCCCTAACAAGTACCCTCCAGTGAAATCATCTGCTTCTGGAGCTGAAATTTAGCTTAGCCAGCTGATCCAGGGATTTGCTCTTTAATTGTACTTGCCCACAACATTTACACAGACCTGATAAAGATATTGATCACTTAAGGCCCATGAATATCCAGCTCCACTTCATGTGGCACCAAGTATAGCATTTCTCTTTTCTTTCTGCCTTATACAGAAGCCTAAGTTGATATTAAAAGGTTGTGGTAGCATGAAACCTGCTTTCAGACAATCAGCTTAAGTCATTGGCTCTTCAGTGTTATCCTATTTATACCAGTTCATTATATTGTACTTAATATGAAATTACAATGACTCACTCGTAAGTGCAGCTTTCTTAGACTTAATTAGACACTGAAGAATTATTAAACATTTGACAGCATATTGTACATTTGATCTTGGTATTGAATTCTCATTGATATTAAGGCACATACAATGTAATATAACATGTTCCTCCGACTGTGAGCTTATGTAATTTTTCACAATTTAACAGCTTCTTGGATGCCCGATTCTTTCAGACGTTTGGCACATAAACATTTTCTAACAAGTCAGATGTGACTTTTAATTAAAGATAAGACAATTTGATCAGGTAAAGAACAGTATAAAGACCATTTAAATCAGGGAAATGTCATCTGGGTTCTAAATTTCAAGTCTGTCCCTACCGATGTGTTCCTTAATTAGATCAGTTTTTTCATCTCTAATATTAAACAAGAAAATTCCTATTCCTTTTTAAAAGCTCTAAATATAATAATTTAACAAGTTGTTTTTGTAGATTCCTTCATAGAATGAGCCTGACTACTTCATCAGAGGTCTGACTTCACCAAATTCAAGTACCTCCTAGCTCTTGTCAAGTTGCTCATATTAATAGGTAGAGGATATGAATTCTAATTAGGTTAATCTTACAATATTTCTTTATTATTTTTTAAAGTCTTGAAAATACTTATTTGTTATAAAGACACAAATGAATAAGAAAATGGGTAAATTGGAATCAGATAGCATTTTAAATGAATTAAGATCTGTATCCAAATCCAAATATTTAGTAATGAATAAACAATTCTTATACAATGGAAAATATATAGGAAACCTGTGTATGTGGCATAGAAACATACAAGTATTTAGCTTAGCCCCTAAATAGTTTCAGTAGCACCACCAGCAGGGCATACTGCCCTATGGAATGGATCTTTTAAACATGTTTTTAGGCTGCTTGGATTTATTAGATCTTGAAAAAAATGATTATTAGTAGGAAAAAATAAATGTTAACTTTCTACAATCTAATATGTAATCATATACAAATGTAGCATAATAAACTGTTTTTATTACAATTTCATCATCTGAATGGAAATTATAGTGTTAGTGCTTTCAAGAGATGGTTCTATCTGCATGCACAGTGAGAGAGAGTTCGCATAATGGTCTGTAAGGCATATCAAATTTATTCTGTGAGGTAGATAAAGGTCTTTTAAAGGTCTTACTCCACTTGTGGAATGAATTTCTTATCGTGTATAAATTCTGAGTGTAACACATTTTTCCCCCTGAAATGTTCAAAAAGAAGAGAATGGCTAAAGAATTTCACTACTGTACAGTAGAAAAATTTTTAAAGAAAAATTCTACCTGGCATGGTTGTTAATATTAAAAAAGATGATCTATTCATTATACAGAAAAGCAGTTAAGACAAATTAGATAAATACATTTACTCAGAGAAGGAAGGAAATACGAACACTGGAATCTGACCATCAGGAATAAAATTACATTTAGATTTTTTTTAAATGATAAGAGAGGGTGGGCACAGTATTTTTCCCCTCTCTGGGGTCTACTAAAAGTACATTTTTTCCTGTTCAGGATTCATCATCACAAGGTTTTCATTTATAATAATGCTTTAAAATATATGTTTAAATGAAATTGACAAACTGAATTTCTTATGCCTGGCATCACATGAAGATTTTTTTTTTTTAAGATTTTATTTATTTATTTGACAGAGAGAGAGATAGCGAGAGCAGGAACACAAGCAGGGGGAGTGGGAGAGGGAGAAGCAGGCTTCCCGCGGAGCAGGGAGCCCGATGCGGGGCTCGAACCCAGGACCCTGGGATCATGACCTGAGCCAAAGGCAAACGCTTAACAACTGAGCCACCCAGGCGCTCCCTCACATGAAGATTTTCAAAGACAGTATATGTTACCCTTAACAATCATATAAACATTAGTAACACTATTATTATTATCATTATTGTTGCTCTTTCCATAGCTGAAGATATTGAGGTACAGAGAAGTTGAATATGTTGCTTGTGTGGCCAACTTTATTGAATTCCTACTATGTGTCAGGTACTTCACACGGCCTGAGGTGGAAATAACTGTTCTCAAGAAGATAAAATACAGGAGGAAGAAATAAGAAAACAAAAACCAAAAAAAATTATAATAAAATTTAATGATACATAAAGTAATTATATGATCCCAATGCTAGTCATATAAGAAACATAAATTCAAACACTTTAATTGTGGATATAACAATTTTCACATTTCCTGATGCACTAGAATATAACCACCATGAGCCAGAATTATTTGTTTTATTCACTGCTGTGCTCATAGACTCCCAGAGTTACCTGGCATATAATAGATATCCCAAAGTATTTTGTTGTATGAATTAAGTGATAAGGAAAATTATTACTCTTTTTCCTATTCCCTTACCCACCCTAACGAGAGAAGTCTATCATGTCTGGCATGGCCTTTAGTTCATGATAGGAGTTGAGTCAAGAGCTACTGAATACATGAAAGAACAAAGAAACCACAATTAGTTGAAGGCTTTATTACCACTTTGGAAGTATTACGGTGATTGACAAAGTTAAGGATGTAAGTATTTTTATCTTCATCTTTACCAGGTTTGATCATTTTGCATCATTCCAATGATAAAAAACATATTTTGCTTTACACACCAATTCTCTTATTTTCTGGGTTTCAAATTTGCCTTAAGTTTTATTGCTATTTCAGGTATCTACAATACTGTAACTAATATTTTTTTCCCCTCACATTTCTTCTTTTCATGTTTGGCAGCCCTGTGCAGATGGACTATTTCAACTAAATTAAAATAAGAACTAATGGAAAGGAATAACAAAGAGAAATTGACAAAGAAGATACATACTTCAGAGAAATACTATGATACTTTGAACTACACAGATATCATCTGCCATAGACATTTATGTTGTTTTTCAAAGGCCAAGGAATCAAATCAGTTAAGACTTCAAGTTTCCAATCATTTAAGATTAAAATTCAAGTAAAATCCCTCAGCTGAAGAAGGTAAATGATGGAATATTTGAATTACTTGTCTATGATAACATAGCTGGGAATAAAACATACTCCTGCTTTCTTAATTTCAGAGTGTAGCTACTAATCCTGTGTAGGTTTATTTATAAGACAGTTCCAGTAAATAAAAGATGAAACTGCCATCTGGAGATACAGGGTTTTCTTTTCATTACCTGAAGTCCAGGCTTTCCTTCATACTCCTTGGAGCTATTGAATATTTTGAGTAGATCAAAGTAAACACTTTCAAATTTAAAATATTTCTCATATCATCAAACAGTGCTACCATAAACATCCCTACTTGTGTTATTTTGTATACATATTGTGTGTTCCTCTAGAGCATATGCCAAAAATTGGAATCAAATATCAATACCTACAAACTGACATCCAAAATAGCTATTCCCATTTTTATTTCCACATTGTTTCAACATGCTTATTTCCTCCACCCTTTGTTAACTCGATATTATCACACGTTTTCTTTTTTACCAATCTGATATTCAAAAAATATATATTGATGCTTTAATTTGCATTTTCCTGATTACAAGTGAGGTTGAACACTTTTTAATATTAATCAGGTATATTCCCTCTTCTGAAAATACTCTGTTCACATCTTTTCTCTTCTTTTTTCTTTTTCTTGTCATTAGTAGGAGTTCTTTATGTCATCTGAATGTTAGTTGTTTTATTTGTTCCATATGTCCCAAATATTTTGCCTAGTCCACTACTCGCATGGGATTTTTATTTAGAGGTATAGTCATATGTGCATATATTTTTCATTATGGCTTTGTGTATATAAAAGGATCGACCACTCCAAGTTCAAAATATAGCTTCCTATATTATTTTCTAAGAATGTATAGGTTTTTGAAAAGGTCTTTGTCTATCCTTTGTATGCTTTATCATGCTTTAAACTGTACATATTTCCATGTAGGCCAGTTTTCTGAATACCATTCCTTACACCATCTATTTCTTTACCCACTGATTGATAGGCTATTGTTATAAAATACTAAAATTTCTTATGTATGTAGGTGAGTTTCTTTACACATTCCTGTAGAGATATGTAGTTTTTAATCATAATTTATGTAAACTTAAGTTTCATTTATTACCTTGTTCATCAATGCTATTTACATCCCTATTCCACTTGCTACAACTATATTTTATTTGCTAGAGTATTCTCTGAGAAATCAGTGGTGGTAAGTTTTCTGAGTCTCTGGATGTCTGAAATGTCTTTATTTTAATCTCATTGATTACTCATTTGGCTAGATCTAAAATACTAGTTAAAATTCCCTCCCAACCCATCCTGCTCATTCTTTTTATATTCAGTGTCACTAATGGCAAGTCTAATGGTAATTTGATTCTTATACATTTGTGGATAACATGGATATCTTTCCTTCTTTCTCACCAAAGAAGTTTTAGCATTCCTCTTAGGTTTTCTCTTGATATTACTGTAAACTCACTACATTTGCTTTTGTTAGTTTTTTTTTTAAGATTTTATTTATATATGAGAGTGAGAGAGAGAAAGAGAGAGAGAGATCGATCATGAGCAGGAGGAGAGGTAAAGGGAAATGCAAGCTCCCTGTTGTATATACCAATCCTGGGACCCTGGGATCATGACTTGAGCCAAAGGCAGGCGCTTAACTGACTGAGCCATCCAGGTGCCCCCTGCTTTTGTTAGTTTTAAAACATTTATTTCTACTGAGTACTTAGTGGATTCCTTCAATCTCAGAATTTGTGTCTCTCTTCAGTTTTAGGAGATTCTATTTGCTTTCTTGCTATTGTTATCTATTTTTTTCTTTCTCAAATTCCTATTGAATTGATTTTCGGAATTCTCAATCCATCCTGCATGAGGCTTTTCTTGAATGTTGTATATATCTTTATAGTGTATGCTGTATTCTGGGAATACTTGTCTCATTTGACCAATAAACTAATTTTCCCTCACCTATTTCCATTCTGTTATTCATTCTAATAACTGAAGTTTTATTTCATGCCAATAATTAACTTGGCCATTTCAATGACTTCTGCTGCTTCTTTCATTTCTCTCAGAATATTAATACAATTTATTTCAAAGCCCTCTACAGCTTACACTTATTAATTCTGCCTACTTAGATGTGTTATATTTTTGAGTTGATCATCATTCATTCATGATGCTGGCTTTCCTTGATTTTTATTAGTTTTTATTGTGCACATTTTCTGGAGTTGAGATAGTCTTCTAAAATCTATTCGCACAGTCTGCTTAGGGTAGAGGCAGAGCATATTGTGGCTTTTACTCTGATATGTTTTAGTGAGAGTAGTTCTGGGGCATGCCCACCAACCATGGCTAGCCTTGTGGCTCTCATAGACTCTTCGCTTCTTCCAAGTGTGGCTATCAACCTGGGACACTGTTCTCATTCTCTGATTCAAGGTTCCACTTTCACTGCCTCCACCATTGCATTGCTGCTGCTTGTCTCAAGATGTGGAAGAGGTTCTTGGCTGCTCCTCCTGTGATAATTCAACTAATCTCTCTGATTTCCCTCTGTGCCTTCTTCTCTTCCTCCAGGTAGCCACCATCGCTGGGCAAGAACCATGCTGGCTATCACCACCACTTTTGCCGTAGGACCATCCTTCATCAATCTTGAGCTATGGTTTCCTTCTTTCATGAGGTACCATCTACTTTTAATCTGTCAAGATTCTTCACAATTTCTAGTCTCCTTGTTTTCCAAAAATGATCATGGATTTTGGAAATACATGTTTTGTCTTATTTGTATGGATCTGAGGAAGGGGGAGGCTACAGCATGTTCCATACATGTTCCTTCATAGGGAGTAGATTTATTTTTAAAATTTACAGGAAACTTAAGTAACTTGAACTTAAGAGAGTTACCTTACTACTCCAAGCTCATTTTTCTTATATATAAAATTGTGATGTCTGCCTCATTGTAACAGTTTCTCCCTGACTTAGAATCCTTTGGAAGCCCTCTCAAACTATCTATGGAGAAGAACCAGTTTTTATTATTGTCATTGCTGTTTGTTTGCTTTTGATTTATTTTTTTAAGATTTTATTTATTTATTTATTTATTTATTTATTTATTTATTTATTTATTTATTTTAGAGAGAGGGAGAGAGAGAGCACGCATGTGAGTGTGTGAGCCAGGGGAGGGGCAGAGGGTGAGGGAGAGGAAGAAGGAAAGAATCCCAAGCAGACTCCCAACACAGGCCTTGATCTCACGACCCTGAGATCATGACCTGAGCCGAAACCAAGAGTCAGATGCTTAACTGACTGAGCCATGCAGGTGCCCCATGTTTGTTTTTAATTTCTAATCCCTCTTGGACTGATACTTTTGTGAAGCATGAAGTCACACACTTGGATTTCCTGGCAATGCCAAACTGTTACAAAAGCTCTTCTAACTGCTCATCTTCACTATTTCTACTTATCCCATTGAGGACCAGTAAGAGAGTTTGCAGACTGGCTTCGGTTCACACACCATACTTGAAGTGGGACTATTCCTTTAGACAAAGTACTAGCTCCTTTCAGTGGAAACCCAGGCTGGGTCCTCTGCTTTGCCTTAACTTCTGCCACTACACTGCCTGAGAATTATCCTATCTCTATCAGACTATCTGCAGGTCCCAGAACAAGATATGGGCCCTCACATGATTATGGATGCGCACGTGCATACTGCCTAGAATTATTTCTCTCACTTTGCTAAAGAGTAATCTCCCATATGTTATTGATTTGTCTTTTTGCAAAATTGAGCTCAAGCACCATCTCATTTTAGGGACTTTCTGACTTTTTGATGTAGAGATGTGTCCTTTTCCTCTCCAGTCTCACAGTCATAATATTCCTTATCTACTTTGATTATCCTGCTTATCTGTGTGGGTTTTATCTGTATGTTTGCTCACTTGTCTTCCTTCTATCAAAAGATTACTTCCCCTCTACTGCTTGTGATCCTGTTTCTTAGTATCTTAACAGCATCACAGCTCAGCTGAAAATGTTTAGTAATTACGTATTTAGGAGTAAATGCAAATACGTACTGTCTTTTATATTTGCTTCAGTACATATTTATACACTGCTTTAATTTTCCTACTATAAACTCAGTCATAAAACTATGCTTTTCAATCAGATGACTCCTGTTTTTATTCAATTCTGGGAAACTCTGGGCTATTGTTCTGTCGGCTATTGTCTCTGCCCTTGTCTCCCTGCTCATTCCTCCTGGAACTCCTATTTGACATTCATTGGACTTTCTCATCAGTTCTTGTCTGTTGTTTTTTTTTTTTAAACTAATATTTACTTTCTATTTCTTTATCTTTTGTCCAGCAATATGCTTGATTTCCTCAGTATACTAAACTCATCTTCCAATTAGCTTATTCTTTTTTTATAAACCACTTGTTGAATTTTTAATTTCAGTGACTACATTTTTTTCATGTCCAGAATATCTATGTATAATAAAATCCTGCCATACTATAATAAGAGGAGTCCAAAAATTCAATCATATGAAATATAGAATTGGGTTATTTTAAGAGAACTGTGTCATGAATTACTTTCTCCTGCATAGGCATTAAAGCTCTCCCCTAGTAAAAGGCATATATCTAGTTCCAATATCTTCACAGACCATTCAATTAAATTCCTCTTCATCAATCTGAATTTGAAGTGCTTCTTTATTTCTGGCATTCAAGAATTGCTCATTCATATTTTTAAGATTTGTTAAGTAAATATTAAATTATATCTTATACATTGCTTCTATGAGTTTGGTACAGTGGATTTTATCATGTCAGTCCACTTTACCAAACTGACTAGAAATTCTATTTTCTTTCTCTATCATATGAACTGTCTGTAGCCTAGCCTGTGAATTTATTCCCTGCCCTCTGCTCACTATGTGGGCCAGACCCAGGCCAGGTGTTCTGAACCAATACCCCAGTCTTTAGCATCCCAACCTAATAAGTTTGCATACAGATATCCATTTGATGCCTATATCCACTCTGTCCTGAATTTGACTCAAAGTATGAGATTATTGATGGGCAGACTTGTATGAAGGTCTTTTCTTTTAACCATGTTTCAATGAAGTATTTTCAAAACACACCGCATTACAGTAAATTTACTAACAGCTGGTACATTAGAATTCTACCTCTGCAGGTAATCAAAGTCAATTCACAAATTTTGTAATTAAAGGTCCTGGCTTGGATGGTATTTCTGATACAACAAATGACAGCTTCCAATCAGAAAAAAAATATCATTTACTTCAAAGTTGATTCTTCATTTGGAATTAACATAGTTTCATTGTTTTCATTTTTGCCCCATGTTAAAACTTTACTGAAGTAACTTTGAGGGGTAATAACACTGTAGAAGGAAGATTATAAAGGTTTCCTTCCTTAAAGCTTAAAAATAGTAACCAAAAAAGTAGGTAAGCAAGTCAAGACAGACAGCAGCATTCACAAAAAGATAGGTTATAAGTGCATATTGTAAATTATGAGATGAGCAATCCAATGATAAGGAGAGAGAAGATATCAAAAATGTTCTACTACTCTACCCCAGAAGCCATGTGGAAGGACAATGACTTAACACTCTCTTGAAAATATTTATTGATACCCTACAAAAATCTTATAAGGAAACAGACTGAAAGGCATGGGTAGGGACCCTAAGAGAAAACATTTGCCACTGACATAAAACAAAACAAAACAAAGAAAAGAAACGAAAAAGAAACCCATTATAAGGTCCCACCATTCTTCACAGATGAAAAGAAGGTGGAGAGAAAACTATGGATAATAAATCAGCACTAGTTAGTCTTTCCAACTTTAAACAAGTAATTACATGAATTGGGGAAAAAAAAAAAAGAGTTCCTGAGAGAGGACAAATGAAGTATTGGGATAATCAAATAAAACCCCAGTTGATGTCCTGCTTTAAAGAGAAGTACTGGTGACATGAGCTAAAGTGTTGAATTCACCAAGTAGCAGGAAATGAGAGTTAAAAACTACTAGGAATAAAAGGCAACTTCCTTCCTTAGATAAAGGTTATGTTACTCGGGGTCTTCTGAGAAGTGGGCACTAGAAGAGGATTATATGTGCAAGGATTTTATTAACTGCCTGTATGAGAGAAGATGGGGAGGGAGCCAGGAGGCTGGGAGAGTTGTCAGAACTAGAGGCAAGCCTGGCCTGGAGTAAAGGAGAGAAGCAGGGAAGATTTTGCAGAGTATCCTAGTTCATTGGGCAGTTTAAGGAAGATTCAGGAAGACTGTCAGGGAATCTTTCAGCCAAAATTGGTCATCAGTGGAGTCTTATATCTCCTAGAAATGGATCTAACCTAATTATTGCTCAATCATTGGCTGGAAATGGCCCATGGAAACTATGGCCTCAGAGTAACACAACAATGAATTTCAGAGCATAGCAGCTGTGGGCCTTGGTCAATTATCCACCATGCCCTATAATGATAAGTCTGCAAGGTGCATTCTCATGGCTACCACAATAGGTATATGCCAAAACCCTGTAACAAATATATTGGAAACATTCCCATTAAACTTCAGAAAAAGATAATACAATGATGATTTTAGACAATGCAATTTGGTAAAGTAAGAGAGAAAAAATTGGAAATAAAAGATGCAATTGTTGCAATTTATAGACACTATACTTGTCTATAAAATCCAAATGAATGTATTTTAAATTCTTAAAGCTAATAAAATAATCCAGCAATTTAAATGGGTATAAAATCAGGATTAAATAATCCCATATAGAAGTACATTCAAATGTAAAATGTGGTATGAAACAAGAATTTCACAGTAGCAACCAAAAAACACTAAAAAATAACTCTAATGAAAGAGATGCAAAATATTTAAATATAAAGAAGTTGAGGGGCGCCTGGGTGGCTCAGCCCCTTAACCGTCCAACTCTTCATTTCCACTCAGGTCATGATCTCAGCATCATGAGACTGAGCCCCACGCTCCGCACTCTGCGCAGACTGTGCTTGTCCCTCTCCCTACCCCCACTTGCACACTCTCACTTTCTCTCTCAAATAAATAAGTAAACAAATAAATAAATAAATAAAATCTTTTAAAAAAAACTGAAAGCTATAAAGGGTACAAAAGAAGATTTGATTTCATAAAGAAATATGGCATGGATAACAAGATAAAAATTGTATAGATGTTAACCTCATTACAATTAATCTATAATTAAATGCAAAAAATATCCTAATGGAATCTGAGATGAAACAAAAGTTAAATTATATAAACTTATTCTAAGGTACATATGAAAATGCAAAGATTTAAGAATCTACATTTAATTTTGTAGAAAACCCACAGGATGGAGGGCCATACTCTATCAGATAGGAGATCATAGAACAGATGTAATAGATACAAGAGCAGTAAAAGTTACAGTGGCCAGAATACTATAAAGATAACAGGACATAAGGCATAGAAATCAGAATTTGATATATATGAAGAAGCATTATAAATTCATGAGTCAAGATTGTGTATTAATTTTTTAATAGCATCAGAACACATATTTCTATCCATATGGAAAAATGAAATAAAATTAGATCCTGACCTCACTCCAAACAGAACAAAGTATGTTAAACTCTTAAATATGAAAAATCTAAAACATTTAAACATAGGTGACAATATTCAGAATCTATTTATAAGGAAGGGTATCTTGAAAAAGATGTTTTTAAATCATAAAGGAAAAGATTGATGGATTTGATTACATCAAAACCCAAAACTTATTGTAAGACTAAAAGGAAAAAAAAAAACAAACTATAAACAGAGCTAAAATACACCAAGTTTGGGAAAGGTATTTACAAACAACAAAAGATATTTATATGAAATATAGTATTTATTAATCCTCCAACTCAATAAAACCCATGTTATTCAAGAGTAATGTTGAAAGGCTAATATGACAAGAAGAGCAGCTACTCTAGCAATCATGAAAATGCGAGGCAAAACAACAAAGAGAAACCATTCTGTACCCACTCAATTGGAAGAGAAAGGTCTGACATTTCTAATTGTGGGTAAGGTTTTGGGGAAAATTTAAACATGCAGATGCTGAGTGGAGGGGAAGCTGGTATAACCCCAGTAGAGAGCAATCTGCTGATATGTAGTAAGCGGACTATGCACATAGGCCAATTCCCAGGGATTCTGCAGCTAGGGACAAGCTCGGAGAAACCAGAAAGGACATAGGGATATTTTCTCTGAGTTGTAAGTACTACATAAGAGAAACAGCAACCATCCCAAATCAGTGCCACTGAACGCACCTAGTACTGCCTAGTATTAGTACTAGTCCTGCGAGCGCTGCTCTGTGAACAGTTTGTCACCGTTCTGCTGCAAGGGGCTTGCTCCAGAAGGCCAGTTACCTCATTACACACGCTCTGGTTCAGTTAGACTCCCTCATTTACACTTACTGTTGTCCACCATGATCTTCTGGATGAAGAAAACATTAGACTAATGTTTTATCTCATCACACCTTATCTCATCACAGACAGGGATAAGCAGCTTGCTGACCATGTACATTGAGTAGCACCAACTCACAGGATCACAAAAAGAGAAGACATCTTGAAATCATAGCATATTCATACTCTGCGGTGGCATACTAAGGAAGAGAGGGTAGTGGGAGTGTTCTGACTGAGCGCAAGCAAGAAGGAGGGGCACCGTCTGTGGAATTTAACAACGATAATAAAATCAACAAAATGTTGACAATTCTAAACAATGTCAGTGATAAAACAGTACTCCCTACCTGCACACAGCTTGTACCCACCATGTGCTTCTTCCTCTGCCTCCTCCTTGGTTCACCACTGATATAGTGGAATATGATACAGGAGTTAAATACATACATACAGAATATGTATGTACATTCTTAAAAAAACAACAAAAGCAAAATGAACTGTTTCTGGATCTTTGTTTTATAAGCATGTTATAAAAGTACAAAACTGTCAGCAGCTAGACTAAAGAGCAATTGTATGTTAATAGAGAGTGATGGAGGGGAAGGAGAGGGAAGGAGCACAAAAGGGACTTCAACCAACTTTAATAGGTCATTTCTAAAAATTATTTGAAGCAAATATGACAAAATAAAGGATGTATATTGAAGATCACTTGCAAACTTTTTTACAAAATACACATTTACTTCTAAACATAGTGCCCAGTTTCACTCTTTTACCTCTGGGATTCATATTTCTATACTTGCTGATTTGTTTTACAAAAAGCATTACTGGATACAGGGAAAAAAGGAAGAAAGCAACAGCTTATGGCATCTGAATTCATATGTCATGAGTATTACTATTCTTTCATCACTTTTGTAGGGTAACTAGTAACTAATTGATAATTATCACTTCTACCCAAAGATATGCACTTAACAGATTGTCATAAAGTTACACATTTCATCAAAATTTGCAAGCAAAAAATAATTAGTAAAATCATGTTTAAACTTATTAGGCATTGTAGATGAGCATTCTGAAACCATCACAAACTTGTATCTAGAATAAACTTTTTAGGATATATAAAAATGTAACGGCACTGCTTTGAATGTCCAAAAGAAATGTTAATATTTAAAAAGCTACAGTAAGATATATTTTTAAGTGTTAGAAGGAGAGAAAAACCAATAATATTTTGTAAAGATTCTTTTTATAAGATAGATAAAATTACAAAACCTATGGTTACTCTGAAGAAATAGTCAAGATATCCTTTTTCAAACAGAAATATATATGAACTATCTGATACTTTCCATTATTGTTTTATTTAAATCACATTCAATTAAATGGTGGATAGCAAATAGAGCTTTGTATTTTAATTAAGTATTATTAAGTTCCCTTATAATGAAATTGGCAGATGCTCTCTGTTTGGGGGAGAGTGATTAGGAATTAAAGCAACAGAGAAAAGCAATGAGGAATCAAACACATAATATGAGATATAAAAGCATCACATGACATCTATTATTAATCCATTGTTTTTCTAATACCGCACTTATAAACCTGAGTACTGACATTAAAGCTAAACTAATAAAAATGAGTAGAGTAATTTCTTTTATAAGGACTGCAGTTTGGGGGTGATTTTTAATGAAAGAAGCTTTTTAAAAATTTTAAAAATGATATAATGTCATCTTTACAAAGTTATTTCAATTTTCTGGTTTTTAAAAATCCTTAGGGTGCTGTTTTTAAAATACTATGTCTGTTCTTTTTGTTCTCTTCCATTAGTTAAAAAGGACCTATTCTCAGAGCAGGTACAACAAAATAGAGCACTATCATTTTTCATTTAATAATGCAAATTAGATTTAAATTTACTGCAGAAATGCTGCCTACGTTGATTATTTTGAGAATGGAATGCTACAATTTACCTGTTTAGTGTTATCAGAATATTCTTACTACTCAAATGTTAAGATGATGAGTTTTAATTTGGTCTTTCCATTGTTGGAAAACTGTTTTGAAGGTACATTTTCTAAAAATTGCTGTCATCGTCATAATTTTCCTAAAGTACTGCAGTGCACGGCCACACCTGATATGAAGCACCATTGCCATGATTCTGCTCACCTAAGAAAGAAGAATATAAATAATGCCAAGCTCTGGAAGAATTATGGAGTCAGTCATGTTCATTTTTGTCATCTTCAGCTATTCCCATTCCAGGTTTTAAGTGTCGAAGACTTGAAAGCCATTCTCCCTTCTTGTCAGTGAGAGAAATATTTCCTTTGGACTGACCTTAGATGTAGAATGGAGCCAAGTTCAGGGAAGCAGCCTCCTCTCCACCCCCCACTTTACTCCCATTGCACTCAAGGTCCACACCACTCAAAGGTAGTGAGGATGAGATTTGGCTCTTTGTTACCTACACTTCAAGAATATCCTTCAACGGGAGAGTATTAGTGATCAAAGTCTTAAAATGTAAATTCCCAGGACATTCTATAAAAATTAGTTTCAGTCAAAATGCTATTAACAAGCTGGTAGTCATTTTCTACTGCCTTAAGCTCACAAGCAACCGGGGAAATTAACATAGGTAGAGGGGATCCACCAAAGGACCCCTCAGGGGCCCAGAGAACCATGGGAATAGCAAAGTAGAAGATCATGAATGGAGCATAATCATAAAAATAAAAGCTAACACATAGTGCTTAATTTGTGCCAGGTATTGTTGGCAGTGTTCAGTAGTGTTCTGTGTAAGTTATTTAATCCTCGCAGCCATCCTTTGAGGTCTGATGTATGATTACCCCCAATATACAGGTGAGAAACTGAGGCACAGAAGGGATGATTAACTTGCCGAAGGCTACAGCTTGTATGACTCTTTCAGTGGAGGCCTTTGGAGACTGAAGATCCCACTTATTAGAAATAAAATTTAAATAAAGCCACCCTCTATTTTCTAGTTCCTGTGTAAGGGTGATAATGATGATTACTAATTAACATATGATTTCAAAGAAAATTAGAGGTAATAATAACAGCTAACACTTATTGAGGGCAGATTATATGACAGATGCTGTTTTAAGTGCTTTTTGTGTATTATCTAGTTCAATCCCCCTGACGATTTTTAAAGAAAAATAGTACTATTATCCCATTTTTATATATAAGGAAACACAAGATGGAGATTAATTACCTTGTTCAAGGTCACACAGAAAGCAGAGGATCCAAACCCAGGAGGTTCAGCTCCCAAGCTGTGGCTCTGCACCACTATGCTGTGGATTATACATACTTCCAATCAAGCAAGAAGGGAAAAACCAAATGTTTTTAATTGCATGAAACAGTAGTAATTATTATCACTTATGTGAATGATTATTATTTCTCCTTAAGGACTATAAAGAATAATAAAAGGTATGTATATTAGTTGATTAATTTTGTCATAAGATTTCTTTGATGAACAACATAAAACTCTATTCAGGAAAACCCAGTCTTTATGGATTGCAACTCTTTCATCATGTCCACCTGTTTACAACAAAATTTCTTGAATCTGGGGGCATTGCTTCAATTATAATGGTGTTTCCAGATATTTGAAAAGTAACTGGGATCAATCTTATGCATCTACACTAGCTGTCTGCTGGAGTCCTCCTAAAGCAAGAAACAATACTTACTGAATAAGCCAGGGACACTTTCCTCCTTAAGGTAATTTCCCGATTACTCTCCCCCACACTGTTATCCTAATATTTGAAGTCATAGAGCAAGTCTGATAGTTATTTACCATGTATAAACTTAGTTCCTTTAATTTAATTATAAAATCTTTAGGGGTAGAACCATGCCTCATCTATCAATATTCGTCCTCTACTATTTTTTAATAAATTACGTTCTATAGAGTTGAGGATCCATATTTTTTTTTTAAAGATTTTATTTATTTGACAGAGAGATAGACAGAAGAGCACAAGCAGAGGGAGTGGCAGAGGGAGAGGGAGAAGCAGGCTCTGCACTGAGCAGGGAACCCGATATGGGACTCGATCCCAGGACCCTGAGATCACGACCTGAGCCGAAGGCAGACGCTTAACCATCTGAGCCACCCAGGGGCCCCCATATTTTTTTTTTAAAGATTTTATTTATTTATTTGAGAGAGAGAGAATGAGAGAGAGCAAGCACATGAGAGGGGGGAGGGTCAGAGGGAGAAGCAGACTCCCCGCCGAGCAGGGAGCCCGATGCGGGACTCGATCCAGGGACTCCAGGATCATGACCTGAGCCGAAGGCAGTTGCTCAACCAACTGAGCCACCCAGGCGCCCCAGAGGATCCATATTTTTCTCACTGATTTATGACTGGTGAAAAACAGGGATCACAGGCTAGGATATTCAGGTTGAATTGTTCTAGAGTTATTTGATGATACTCACTGTGCTTTTCAAACTTGACTGCACATAATTATTATTTGATTGCTTTTGGATGGAGTTGTAACATAGGCATTTCTTCAAGGCTTCCAAGGTGATTATAATGTTCAGTCAAGTTGGAGAACCAGAGTTAGAGGATCTGCAAAGCCCCTGAGGCTGAGAGCTGACCTGTCCAAATATTGCAAGTGGGATTCACCTATCCCTTGACTGTCCCATCCCCGATATACAATCATTTCAGAGTATCAATGCCCAGCCAAAGCATTAACTCAAATGATAGCAAAGTACCCTGTTTCTTGAGATCCAAATCAGAGTAGCTCAAAATCTATTATATGAGCAGTGAGATCTACATGTCCTCAAATCTCTGAAGATTGCAAGGGCCAGATGTCTAATGTTTTCCTAGTTACCAGCGGCTCTAAATTTCTACTTCTGTCATAGTCTTTCCACTTGTTGATCTCTTCACTAATCATCTCATATAGGGATCCACACATTTTTGTTTGATTTGCACATATCAGAACCATTACCATTTAGAGAAGGTACTGAAGTTGCAATGTGGACTCCACAGGAAATTAAGTTAGGTGGAGAATCACATCATGACAAGGAAAATGATTTGGTATTGAAAAATTAGTCATACCTCTTAATAAAATTTCTTTAAATCCTATTTCTCCAATTGACTTTATTGAACATTCCCAGCCTTTCCCTCCTCCTCTATTTCTTTGCCTCCCAGTAATTTCAAAACATGTTCTTCATATTTTTTAGGCAGAATAACTTAATCATGGTTGATACATGTAGCTCCATTCCTGCCTTTGAATATTCAAACTAGATTTAATGAATTTTCCTAAACAGTCGGCTTTTAGGATTTTCAACCATTTTCTCCCTCTCCTCTCTATAAACAGGAAGAGAACAGTACAGAGAAATATTTTGCCCAAATTTCAGATTTTGCATGTGACTCTTCACTCCTACCCTGTCAGGAGAGAGAAAAGTTGCATTCAACTTTGGAATACATAAGAGCTTTAAAAAAAAGTCTCCACTAATATATCATTAGTTATGTTTAAGACAATTGTTGATGTTGTCAAATCACATGATTTTTTTCAAATAGGTAATAAAATTTGGAAAATTTTTAATTTGTTCATGTCCAAATTTGCCAATTAACAACTGTGGTCCCTTGCCTCAGTCACTTGTAGCTTCCTCATTTGGTAATAATCAACCAGCCTTAGCTTGTCTATTATCACTAGATGATACTCGAAACAAATATGTTTGATGCTAAAGAAGTAAGCAAGTTGTACCCCCCACATGCCACTGTTTCAAAATTGTAGGGTAGGTAGACTGTATAAAGCAACCCTAGCTGCATACTGGAATTTCCTAGACTTACCATGATGACAAGTAACCCGTGGACATGAATAATCCCTGCACAAGTGTTCACCTCAGTTCTCTCAGCTCTGGTCTAAGGTACCCTCATTTCTCCTCTGCATTACTGCAGTAGCCTCTCAGCAGGTCTCCCTGCTTCTACCCTTACACCCCACTCTTTATTGACAAAACACCTGCAGTGTGACCCATTTAAAACATATCAGATTTTGTCACTATGCTGCTGACTCCAATGGCTTCTCATCCCACTCAAAGTAATAGCCCCAATCATTTTTCATCTCTCTCACTTCATCTCCCTCCAACACTCCATCCTACTGATGCTGCCCCAGCCAAGCTGCCCCTTCTTTCCCTCAAACACACCTGGCACAGTCCTAAGATATATATGTATATTAATTTTTCTACCCTTATGAGGTAGGTGCTATTATAGCTGCCTTTAAATGGAAGAAATTGAGCTTTGAAAAAGATAGCTCTTTGCCCCAAACCCCACTGTTATCACGTGGTGGAGCAAACCTAAGGAATTTAGTTCCAGATTCAGATATTTAAAACAAAAATGTCACTGTCATCAAAAGATGGTCACTTTTAATCTGTTTATATTTCTCAATTCATTATTTCAAAATGTGAGCATTCATTCACAAACTTCTATATTTCCTGGCAACTACATTAATTTGGGGGAAGGCATTAAATAACTTTTTAGGGACTCCTGGGTGGCTCAGTTGGTTAAGCATCTGCCTTCAGCTCAGGTCATGATCCCAGGGTCCTGGGATCCAGCCCATGTCAGGCCCCTTGCTCAGCGGAGAGTCTGCTTCTCCCTCTGCCTGCCACTCCTCCTGTTGTGCTCTCTCTCTCTCTTTCTCTCTGATGAATAAATAAATAAAATCTTAATAAATAAATAAATAAATAAATAACTTCTTTTTGTTAACGCTCAGACTCCAAGGATGATCTCATATACAGTTTTATCCTTCATCATTACAAGGCTGTCTTCTAAATCAGAGTTTCTAGCTCAAGCTCCACCTCCAACCTGCAGAGTTAATCACTCCCAGCCCTGTATTACATTTTGCCCTCATCATTACACATTATGGAAAGTGTTTCTTTAAGCATCTGTGCCACTGATAGGCTATGAGCACTGAGAAGACAGTGATTCTGTTTCATTCATCAAAGCAAGGTCACTGAAGAAATGAATGCTTAGAAAAAAAATCAGTGGATGATTTTCTCTCCTGAGCTTCATATCTTGGTTGCTAGTTCCTTGCTAATACTTTTCTCCCCCACTGGTATAATTTTACTTTTTTACTAAGCATTATTTTTTTTAAGATTTTATTTATTGGGACGCCTGGGTGGCTCAGTTGTTAAGCGTCTGCCTTCGGCTCAGGTCGTGATCCCAGGGTCCTGGGATCGAGCTCTGCGGGAGCCTGCTTCTCCCTCTCCCACTCCCCCTGCTTGTGTTCCCTCTCTCGCTGTGTCTCTGTCAAATCTTTTTTTTTAAAGATTTTATTTATTTTTTTGTCAGAGAGAGAGAGAGAGCATGCACAAGCAGGAGGGGTGGCAGGCAGAGGGAGAACCAGGCTCCCAGCTAAGCGAGGAGCCTGATGTGGGACTGGATCCCAGGCAGATTCTTAACTGGCTGAGCCATCCAGGCGTCCCAAAGCATTATGTTTTTAAAAGAGTTTAAAGTTCACAGCAAACTGAGGGGAAGGTATGTGCATTTCACATATACCACCTGTCCCACAATGCATAGTGTCCCCAACTATGAGTATCTCCCATGAGTGATACATTTGTGACAACTGATAAAACCTATATTGACACATCATAATACCCAAAGTCCATAGTTTACATTAGGGTTCACTTTTGGTGTTATGCATTCTATGATCTGGACAAATATATAAATGTATATTATGGTATCATGCAGAGTACTTTCATTGCCTTAAAAATCCTCTGCACTCTACCTATTCATCCTCCTTACTCTAACCTTTGACAACCCCTAATCTTTTTACTTTCTTCATAGTTTTGCCTTTTCCAGAATATCATCTAATTGAAATCATACAGTGTGTAGCCTTTTCAGGTTGGCTTCTTTTACTTAGTAATAAGCATTTAGCTTCATCCATGTCTTTCCATGGCTTGATAGCTCATTTCTTTTTAGTGCTGAATAGCATTCCATTGTCTGGATGTACCAGAGTTTATTTATCCATTCACCTACTGAAGGACATCTTGGTTACTTCCAAGTTTTGGCAATTATAAAATAAAGCTGCTATAAACATCTGTGTGCAGGGTTTTGTTTTCATAAGTTTTCAACTCTTTTGGGTAAATACAAAGAGGTACGATGGCTGAATCATATAGTTAAGATATATTTAGTTTTGTAAGAAACTGTCAATCTGTCTTCCAAGGTGGCTGTACCATTTTTTACTCACACCAGCATTGGATGAGAGTTCCTATTTTCCACATCCTTGCCATCATTTGGTATTGTCAGTGTTCTGGATGTTGGCCATTCTGATAGGTGCTACCATTGTTGTTTTAATTTGCATTTCCCTAATGACATATGATGTAAAGCATCTTTTCATACCCTTACTTGCCATCTGTATAATGTTCTTTCGTGAGGTGTCTATTAAAGCCTTTGGCCCATTTTTTTAAAAATTGTTTTGTTTCTTATTGTTGAGTTTTAAGAATTCTTTGTATATTTTATAAAACACTCTTTTATCAGATGGGCTCTTTGCAAATATTTTCTCCCAATCTGTGGTTTGTCTACTCATTCTTTTGACATTGTCTTTTGCAGAGTGGTTTTTAATTTTAACAAAGTCCAGCTTATTATTTTTTTATTTCATGAATTGTGTCTTTAGTATTGTATCTAAAAAGTCATCACCATACCCAAGACTATCTTATCTTCCAGGAGTTTTATAGTTTTGCATTTTAAATTTAGTTCTGTGATCCATTTTGAGTTAATTTTTATGAAGGCTGTGAGGTCTATGTCTAGATTCACTTTTCTACATGTGGATGTTCAGATTTTCCAGCAACATTTGTTGAAAAAACTATCTTTGTTTCTTTGTATTGCCTTTGCTCCTTGGTCAAAGATCAGTTGATCATTTTTATGGGGGCCTAAATCCAGACTCTCTACTCTGTTCCATTGATCCATTTATCTTTCTTTCTTCTTGAACCAACACCACACTCTCTTGATTACTATAGCTTTATATTAAGTCTTGAAGTCACATAGTGTTGGAGGTCCAACTTTGTTCTCTGTATCAATATTGTGTTGGCTAGTCTGGGTTTTTTGCCTAGTCATATAAACTTTAGAATCAGTCTGTCAATACCCACAAAATAACTTGTGGAATTTTGATTAGGATTGCACTGATTCTAGAGATTAAGTTAGGAAGAACTGACATCTTGACAATATTGAGTTTTCTTATCATGAACATGGAAGGTATTAATCTATATACCTTTATACTCTTTTCATGTCTTATTGCATTAGCTAGAACTTGCAGTATTATGTTAAAAAAATGGTCAGAGGGGATATGCCATTACTTTTTAGTGAGTCAAAATAATGGAATTAAGGTATCCTTGGACAAATCAGCAGTCCTCTTTCAGGATCAATTTTGTCTCTAAATGAGGTGATGATATAAACTAAATTGGGTTTTGCTGAAGGACTGAATGAAGCAACATATATAATGTACTTGGGTGCTCAATGACTGGGATCAGTTATTGTTTTTTAAAAATAAAATCTATGGGCTTTTAATTATAAAAATAATATATCTTTTTTTCAATTTGGGAAGATGGAGGAAAGTTTACAAAGAGAATAAAAATCACTTTTAGTAATGCCACCATAACTGTTTTAACAATTTGAAGTACTTTCTTTCATAGACTTTGTAGGCATTTTATTATACACATGAATTCTGACAAACCATGATTATGCCTGAGAAATTCTGAAGAGGGAAATGGTGCAAATCTGATATATAAAAAAAAGTAAAGATATTTTTAAAAGGACTCTAACACTTCACAGAGGCAACGTGTCACAGGGATACTACAAGGAACATGTAAGGTCTTCTAGGGAATCCATAAACAACTGAAGCTGTTTTCTTTGATACTGCTTAGTTGGTCTGTGGATGGACAGATGGGCTGGACTCACCTCCTTTTAACTGACCATTAATCACTTACCCCAATATGTGGAAACAGAAACCTCTTCTCATATTGGCCATATTTTGTTTTTCCTCCTTCTTTTTCCACTTATATCAAGCTTGTTTTCCCTTTTGTTTTAATAAAATCAATCTATGGATTCATCTGCCTTGCATACGAGTAAACAGCATGCTGGTAATTAGCTTGATGTCTTTGACACATTCACTTGCTTTTTGTTACTTGTTTTGTCCTAGAATGATAGTGATAAATAACAGCTAGTAATGTTTATGTTCTATTTCTTCTTCCATTTCTAATTGCTTTTAATTTATATAATTAGTTAGCATTCTTTTTGTTACATAAACATTCTTCACTATTGTAAGGGCTGCCTAAAAGTGAATGGCACCTTTTAACAAATATAAAACAACCATTTTGTTTCTTTTTATGGTTTTCACCTTGGAATGCTATTGTGTCTGACATTTGTATTGTATATTACCCTTTATTTTCTTTCTCTGAATCTGATCTACTTTAACCATTCTTTCAGTTACTCTTTATTTTTTTAATTTGTATTTTAAAATATCTTTAAAAATATAATTAATTAGGATTTTCATGTTCTTTAACTCAGAATGTTTAATACTCTCATTTCAGAGCATAAACTGAATATGGTTGAGCATAATTCTATTCTCTTTTGCCTCAAGAAATGTTTTCTGTGCTTTTAGTTTTTACTCTAAGTTGGCAAATAAATATCCTGTTTTTGATGTAAATAAGTTTGGACTTCTCCTTAGGTAAGATGTTAAATTTAATAAGCTTTTTTTTGCACAGCAAAAGAAACAGTCAACAAAACCAAAAGACAACCAACAGAATGGGAGAAGATATTTGCAAATGACATATCAGATAAAGGGCTAGTATCCAAAATCTATAAAGAACTTATCAAACTCAACACCCAAAGAACAAATAATCCAATCAAGAAATGGGCAGAAGACATGAACAGACATTTTTCCAAAGAAGACATCCAAATGGCCAACAGACACATGAAAAAGTGCTCAATATCGCTCGGCATCAGGGAAATCCAAATCAAAACCTCAATGAGATACCACCTCACACCAGTCAGAATGGCTAAAATTAACAAGTCAGGAAATGACAGATGTTGGCGAGGATGCAGAGAAAGGGGAACCCTCCTACACTGTTGGTGGGAATGCAAGCTGGTGCAGCCACTCTGGAAAACGGTATGAAGGTTCCTCAAAAAGTTGAAAATAGAGCCACCATATGATCCAGCAATTGTACTACTGGGTATATACCCCAAAGATACAAATGTAGGGATCCAAAGAAGTATATGCACCCCGATGTTTATAGCAGCAATGTCCACAATAGCCAAACTGTGGAAAGAGCCAAGATGTCCATCGACAGATGAATGGATAAAGAAGATGTGGTATACACTGAAACAAATAATGCAATATATGTTAAGAAAAAAAAGAAGAAGAAGAAGGTAGCAGGAGGGGAAGAATGAAGCAGGGGAAATCGGAGGGGTAGACGAACCATGTGAGATGATGGACTCTGAAAAACAAACTGAGGGTTCTAGAGGGGAGGGGGGTGGGAGGATGGGTTAGCCTGGTAATGGGTATTGAGGAGGGCACATTCTGCGTGGAGCACTGGGTGTTATGCACAAACAATGAATCATGGAACACTACATCAAAACCTAATGATGTAATGTATGGGGATTAACATAAGAATTAAAAAAAAAAAGAAGATGTGGTATATATATACAATGGAATATTATGCAGCCATCAAAAGGAATGAGCTCTTGCCATTTGCAATGACGTGGATGGAACTGGAGGGTGTTATGCTGAGCGAAATAAATCAATCAAAGAAAGACATGTATCATATGACCTCACTGATATGAGGAATTCTTAATCTCTGGAAACAAACTGAGGGTTGCTGGAGTGGGGGGTGGGGTGGGAGGGATGGGGTGGCTGGGTGATAGACACTGGGGAGGGTATGTGCTATGGTGAGTGCTGTGAATTGTGCAAGACTGTTGAATCACAGATCTGTACCTCTGAAACAAATAATGCAATATATGTTAAGAAAAAAAAAAAAAAAGAAGATAGCAGGAGGGAAAGAATGAAGGGGAGGAAATCGGAGGGGGAGATGAACCATGAGAGATGATGGACTCTGAAAAACAAACTGACGGTTCTAGAGGGGCGGGGGATGAGAGGATGGGTTAGCCTGGTGATGGGTGTTAAAGAGGGCACGTTCTGGGGCGCCTGGGTGGCTCAGTCGTTAAGCGCCTGCCTTCGGCTCAGGTCATGATTCCAGAGTCCTGGGATCAAGCCCCGCATCGGGCTCCCTGCTCGGCGGGAAGCCTGCTTCTCCCTCTCCCACTCCCCCTGCTTGTGTTCCCTCTCTAGCTGTCTTTCTCTCTGTCAAATAAATAAATAAAATCTTTAAAAAAAAAAAAAAAAGAGGGCACGTTCTGCATGGAGCACTGGGTGTTATGCACAAACAATGAATCATGGAACACTACATCAAAACCTAATGATGTAATGTATGGTGATTAACATAACAATAAAAAGGTAAAAAAAATTAATAAGCTTTTAGTTCTACCCTCAGATCAGCAAATCTTTACGAATATGATCAGAGGTTATAGATCACGATTATTAGCGTTATTGATTTTTATTATATAACTTCTATTTCAAGTGTCATTTTACCATGAATTTGATGTTGTCTCCAAATTGAAAAAATTATTTAGACAAACTATACATTTAATTCTTATTAATGTCCACCAAAGTCCTTATATCCTTAATATCCTCATTTTTAGATGTGCTGGTTCTTGTTTCACCTATCTTTGTGTATCTAATCCTAATTAAGCTTGGATATAATATTTGTTCATTCCTGGAATATCTGACAATATATTTTTGTTTCCCTTACTTTGAATGGTATTAGCTAGGTAATGTTACAGTCATCTGAAAAGTAAAAAAAAAAAAAAAAAAAAACAACTCATAAAAGTACACAGTATAATTTTGAAATATTGAATTATTTGAAAAAAAACTTGAATAAAAAATATTTTTCATAGAATAAGTACACAAGAAATGTTACCCTATATCAGGCCTACATAGCCCAGTATTTCATATTTTGTAACATGTATGTTTTATATGTTTATAATAATAATTATATATATATAATAATTATCATTTCATTTAAAACAATGAAGAACAAATCGTAACTTTTTTCACCAACTGTGGTAGTGGTTTCTGAAAACAATGTGTTTGTGAAAAATATAAGTTATATATATTTATATTTTAACTTTATATTTTGAATATGTCACGTAAGTGAAGAAACATCAATTCTTCCAAGATTAACTTTGAGGTTAAAAGAAATACTTTATTTTTTGCAGTGTTTCAATTTTAAAATCATTTTTGCCTCCATTATCCCATTTAACCCTCAGAGCAACCATGGTAAATGTTACCATGCTCATTTTACAGAGGAACGGACTGTCAAAGCAAGTAAGTAATTTGTCCATGTATGTACATCTTTCAAGTGGCAGAGTTGAGGCTAAAACACAGGATTTTTTTTTTTTTTTTTTTTTGTCTCCAAATGCAGCAGCCTACCTCTGTAAGGTATACTTTCCAAAATCTGGTCAAAATCCTTGAGAATGGACACTCTTCTAGTAGAAATAATGATCCTACTTTGAGTCCAATTAACTTATAATCTTTGGAAACAAGGCAGTTAAGGTTTACTGGGAAGAGGTGGGCATATCTTTTGGGATGTTAACTCTAAATAGACAAAATAATCTATTTAAAAGACCCTCCTAAAATTAATATGTGGCCAATGAAAAGCAAGACAAAAAAAAAATGGTAGGGGAAAAACAACAACAGTGATTACTGTAATCTGGTGGGATAGATAACACTTCTTACTTTCACTGTCCTAATTATGTTTCACATTATAAAAGTTAATGTTGCAAAAAATCATTTTAAAAATCATAAAAAGCATTCACTCTAGTGCATCATGCAGTTAAAACTTTAAAGTAAAATAAAAACACAATGCCTTAACATTGCCTAGGTGCATTTTGTAAGGTTTATTGTAAAATTCAAATCTTTCCTGAATGCTATTGTCCATTTAATTATGTAGTAAGAAATATATGGTGATATTACAATTACAAGGCTATTCTCTATTAAATCTATAGTTCATAGTATCTTAACCATAATTACTGTCTAAAATAAATTTTCAAACGCTGCAAAGCCAAATACTCTGTAACAAGTACCTTAACAACTTAAAAATATGCAGTCTTAAATATTTCTGATGACTTCTGTTTATTTTGTTGACCATTTTTTTCTTTCCGAATTCCATTATGTGGTCAGTAAATTTCCCACCAATTATAGGGGTAGGGAAATATAACATTTAAAAGGGGTTAAGACAGATGTCATATCCTGCTGACCATGCTTTAACATTCTTTCCTACCAAAACTATAAAGTGTCTCAAAACTGAAAAGGCTACCTGATATTCTTTATGATTGATATGATGGGTAAATAAAAGCACCACTATCATCAATCTTCCATATCTCTATGAAGGCTATTAGTATGAAAAGTAAAGCAAAATTTTCCCTAGTGTCCCTATGAGTAAGCATGAGAGTCTGTCACTGTTCAACCTTCCCTTTTACTCTGTGTCCAAGCACAGCTACTGATTGTTCCCTTCACTTTAAGAAAGTAGCTCAAATGAGTCAGCTGTGCAATAGGAATGATCCACATAGCTCAGTAGGATGTTTTTGGTGAACTATGACATGTTCACCTTAGGTTTTAGGCTGTTTTATTTTTGGAAAAAAAATTTAAAGTTTTTATTTAAATTCCATTTAGTTAACATATAGTGCAATATTGGTTTCAGGAGTAGAATTTAGTGATTCATCATTTACATATAACACCTAGTGCTGATCACAACAAGTGCCCTCCTTAATACCTATCACCCACTTGGCCCACCCCCCACCGCCCCCCCCCCCCCCCCCCAGCAACCCTTGGTTTATTCTCTATAGTTAAGAGTCTCTTATGGTTTGCTTTCCTCTTTTTTTTTTCTTTACCCTATTTTCATCTGGTCTGTTTCTTTTTTTATTTTTTTTAAATGTTTTATTTATTTGTCAGAGAGAGAGAGCACAAACAGGGGGTAGCCGCAGGCAGAGGAAGAAGCACACAGAGAGAGAAGCAGACTTGCCTCTGAGTAAGGAGCCTGATGCAGGACTTGATCCCAGAACCCTGGGATCATGACCTGAGCCGAAGGCAGTCGCTTAACCGACTAAGCCACCCAGGCGTCCCATCTGATTCGTTTCTTAAATTCCACATATGAATGAAGACATATGGTATTTATCTTTCTCTGACTGACTTATTTTGCTTAGCATAATACACTCTAGCTCTAGCCACGTCATTGCAAATGGCAAGATTTCATTCTTTTTGATGGCTGAGTAATATTCCATTGTATATATACACTACATCTTCTTTATCCACTCATCAGTCAATGGACATTTGGGCTCTTTCCATAATTTGGCTATTGTTGATAATGCTGCTATAAACATTGGGATGCACGTACTCCTTCAAATCAGTATTTTTGTATCTTTGGGTAAATACCTAGTAGTGCAATTGCTAGATTGTAGGGTAGTTCTATTTTTAACTTTTTGAGAAACCTCCATACTGTTTTTCACAGGCTGCGCCAGTTTGCATTCCCACCAACAGTGTAAGAGAGTTCCCCTTTCTCTGCATCCTCACCAACATCTGCTGTTCCTGTGTTGTTAATTTTAGCCATTCTGACAGGTGTGAGGTGGTATCTCATCATGGTTTTGATTTGTGTTTCTCTGATGATGAGTGATATTGAGCATCTTTTCATGTGTCTGTTAGCCATTTGGATATCTTCTTTGGAAAAATGCCCATTCATGTCTTCTGCCCATTTCTTAACTGAATTATTTGTTTTTTTGGGTGTTGAGTTTGATAAGTTCTTTATAGATTTTGGATATTAACCCTTTATCTGATATGTCATTTGCAAATATCTTCTCCCATTCCTTAGGTCACCTTTTAGTTATGTTGATTGTTTTCTTTGCTGGGCAGAAGACTTTTATCTTGATGAAGTCCCAATAGTTCATTTTTTGCCTTTGTTTCCCTTGCCTCTGTAGGTAAATCTACTAAGAAGTTGCTGTGGTCGAGGTCACAAGGGTTGCTGCCTGTGTTCTCCTCTAGGGTTTTGATGGTTTCCTATCTCACATTTAGGTGTTTCACCCATTTTGAATTTATTTTTGTGTATGGTGTAAGGGAATGGTCCAGTTTCATTCTTTGGCATGTGGCTGTCCAGTTTTCCCAATACCATTTGTTGAAGAAACTGTCTTTTTTCCACTGGATATTCTTTCCTGCTTTGTTGAAGATTAGTTGACCATATAGTTCTGGGTCCATTTCTGAGTTTTCTATTCTGTTCCATTGATCTATGTTTCCATTTTTGTGCCAGTACCATACTATCTTGATGACTACAGCTTTGTAATATAACGTGAAGTCCATGCATATTTTCAGACCACAATGTTATGAAACTTGTCAACCACAAGAAAAAAATGTGGAAAGACCACAAATACATGGAGGTTAAGGAACATGGAAGCAAATGAAATGAAATGAAAATGAAAACATGACAGTCCAAAACCTTCAGGATGCAGCAAGGGCAGTCATTAAGAGGGAAGTATATAGCAATACAGGCCTATCTCAAGAAGCAAGAAAAGTCCCAAATATACAACCTGACCTTACACCTCAAGGAACTAGAAAAGGAACGGCAAATAAAGCCTAAAGCCAGTAGAAGAAGGAAAATAATAAAGATTAGAACAGAAATAAAGGATATAGAAACAAAAAAACCCCAGAACAGATCAAGGAAACTAGGAGCTGATTCTTTAAAAGAATTAATAAAATTGATAAACCCTTAGCCAGATTTATCAAAAAGAAAAGAAAAAGGATTCAAATAAATAAAATCACGAATGAAAGAGGAGAGATCACAACCAACACCAACGAAATACAAACAATTATGAGAATATTATGAAAAGTTACATGTCAATAAACTGGGCAATCTGGAAGAAATGGACAAATTCCTAGAAACATACAAGCTACCAAAACTGAAACAGGAAGAAATAGAAAATTTGAACAGACCCATTACCAGCAAAGAAATTGAATCAGTAATCAAAACTCTCCCAACAAACAAAAGCCCAGGGCCGGATGGCTTCCCAGGGGAATTCTACCAAACATTTAAAGAATTAATACCTATTCTTCTCAAACTGTTTCAAAAAATAGAAATGGAAGGAAAACTTCCAAATTCATTCCAAACAGCATTACCTTAATTCCAAAAACAAAGACTCCACTAAAAAGGAGAATTACAGGCCAATACCCTTGATGAACATGGATGCAAAAATTCTCAATAAGACACTAGCAAATCGAATACAACAGTACATTAAAAGAATTATTCACCACGATCAAGTGGGATTTATTCTTGGGCTACAAGAGTGGTTCAGTATTCACAAATCAATCACCATGATACACCTACATTAATAAAAGAAAGGATAAGAACCATAGGATCCTCTCAATAGATGCAGAAAAAACATTTGACAAAACACAGCATCATTTCTTGATAAAAACCCTCAACAAAGTAAGGTTAGAGGGAACAGACCTCAACATCATAAAGGCTATATAGGAAATACCCACAGCTAAGATCATCTCAATGGGGAAAAACTGAGAGCTTTTCCTCTAAGGTCAGGAACAAGACAGGGATGTCTACTCTCACCATTGTTATTTAACATAGTACTGGAAGTCTTAGCCTCAGCAGACAACAAAAAGAAATAAAAGGCATCCAAATCGGTAAGGAAGAAGTCGAATTTTCACCATTTGCAGATGACATGATACTCTATATAGAAAACCCAAAAGGCTCCACAAAAAAAAAAAAATTGCTAGAACTGATATACGAATTCAGCAAAGTTGCAGGATAAAAAAAAACAATGTACAGAAATCTGTTGTATTTCTATACACCAATAATGAAACAGCAGAAAGAGAAATCAAGGAACTGATCCCATTTACAATTGAACCAAAAACCATAAAATACCTAGGAATCAACCTAACCAAGAGGTAAAAGATCTGTACTCTGAAAAATATAGAACACTTATGAAAGAAACTGAAGATGACACAAAGAAATGGAAAAATATTCCACGCTCATGGATTGGAAGAACAAATATTGTTAAAATGTCTATATTACCCAAAGCAATCTATACATTTAATGCAATCCCTACCAAAATACCACCAGCATTTCTCACAGAGCTGGAACAAACAATAAAATTTGTATGGAACCACAAAAGACCGCAAATAGCCAAAGCAATCTTGAAAAAGAAAAGCAAAGCTGGAGGCATCACAAGTCTGGACTTCAAGGCTATTGTCTTATTTATTGAATGAGCGAGTGAATGAGTAAGTATTGCGTATTTGAAAAGCACATGAACAGTTACAGAGACAGGCACCCAGGACTGACTCCAAATCTCACACATACCCTCTAAAAACTCTCTTAGGAAACTCCATTTTAGAATGTTTGCAAGAAGAGGCTTCCATGCAGATCAACAAATTCAACTCTACTCAGAGTGAGTTTGATTTAACCACAGACCAAGTATAAAAAAACAAAACATTTAAAAAAAACCTTCTGAAATGAAAATAGCTACTATTTAGTGAGCTCTAATTATATGTCAGGAGTTTTAAACATATCATCTTACTTAATCCTTGGGAAGAGGCCTTAGAGAAGGTATTAATGTCTATTAGGAGAATACAGAGCATTAGAGAGATCAAGTAATTTGCTGGAGTGACATAATGAGTGAGGTAGTGAAGACACCTTCTTGAAGTCTGGGTTCCTATTCGACCAAATCCTCTTTCAATTGCCCCAAAGGTCTGCTTTTGAATTTCTGTAGCTGAAAGGGGAAAATTCAGCTGAAAACTAATGAAACAAGAATGGAATAGCAAGCTTCACATCCTAAAGGGGAAAGTTTCATTTTTGTGATTTTGAGAAGAGTTCCTTTAACTTCATTCTATGCAGTGGTACTTATTACTTTATGAAGAATAAATAGGAGGGGTATTTCCATACTATGGATAAATCTACTTCCATTGTTAATCTCTATATACTAGGCAGTATGCCCCCTTTCAAGTTTATAGTTTAGCATCACTATACTTTGTTTTAATCCCATAAACACGTAACCATCATTCTATGATCTCTGAACAGTATGACCTCATCTTGTCTATTTAGTTTGGACAATGGCTCTCTTTGCAGCAACAGATAACAGATGTATAACATTCTGGGCATCAGCTAAGTATTTCACATATATTGTCTCAGTTTTTCCTCTCAACAACCATGTTGTTACTAATTACTACTAAATATATATAGTTGTTAATATAAATAAAATAATGTCAAAGAACTGAATCAGAGCTAGTGAGAAAAGACTTGAAACCAAAGCTATCTAATATTTAATAATCAAAGTAAGGATCATAAACCACAATGCCAGTTTCCCAAACTTCTCTTCTTTCTGTATCACTGCATTATTTTTCCCATTTCAAAAAAAAGGGGCTGGGTGGGGGGATGGGTTAGCCTGGTGAAGGGTATTAAAGAGGGCACGTACTGCATGGAGCACTGGGTGTTATACGCAAATAAAATGTACGGTGATTAACATAATAAAATAAAATAAAATAAATAAATTACATTAAAATTAGAAAAAAAGGAGGGGCCAATGGTAAAAATTGTTTTTATTGTTCTTAACCAGTTCATTTTATATAACTGTAATATATTTATCTGTAAGGGAAGTTCTATAACATATTATAACTGGATAGCTTTGTCACTTAATATATAAACAGTAACTTAAAGAGAAGTTAACTATAAAAATTTAAAAATAAATGTCAATTATTCATATGTTGCTGGTGGAGATATAAAATGATAAAGCCATTCTGGAAAACAGTTTAGCAATTTTTGTTAAAACTACAAATACCTCACCATACAACCAATGCACCCTTGGGCATTTATCCCAGAAAAATTAAAACTCACATTCAGGCAAAAACATACAGGAATGTTCATACCAGTTCAAAAACTGGGGAAAATCCAAATGCCCTTCAGTGAGTGAAAAGTTAAACAAACCTTGGTACATCCATATCATGGAATACTACTCGGCAATAAAAAGGAACAAACTAATGATACATGCAACAACCTGGATGAATCTTTAGAGAATTATATTGCCTGGTAAAAGCCAATCTCAAAAGGAGACATTCTCTGTGATTAGATTTACATAACATTCTTGAGATGTGATTATAGAGATGGAAAGCAGATTAATAGTTGTGAGAGATTAGAGTTTGAGGGGAGTAGGGGTAGAGAGTAGGAGTATGGGTTGGGTGATAGGAGATAGAAATGATTAGCATATAGGAACCTTGTGGTGATTGAACAGTTTTGCTTTTCATTATGGTGGTAGTTACATGAAGTTACATGTGATAAAACTGATTAGAATTATACACACCCACAAAAGAACATATGTATGACTGGTGAAATCTCAATAAGCAATGTGAATTGTGCCAATGCTGATTTCATGGTGTTGATATGATACTGTAGTTAGACAAGATACTAACATTGGGGGAGGCTGAGAGAGTAGGGTGCACAGAACCTTCTTATACATTACTTCACAACTTCCTGTGAATCTGTAACTATTTCAAAATAAAAAGTTAAAAAACCTGTCCATCAGTATCTAACCTGAAACATCACCTCTGCTACCAGCAGCATGTGAACCACACTCTGTTACAGTAGAGACTCCGTTATGCTGCCCCTTTTTCTTATTCCCTTGATTGACAGTAGGTTCTAACTCACCTTCTAAACCTCCCTTCAAATGCTACAACTCTGTAGTTTCCCTTTTTCTCTCGCCAGGGCAGGCTTAACAAGTCCTTCCCCTGTGTTCTCATTGCACTTGATACACACTTCAATAATAGCAGTTATATTTCTTGTATTTTTCTTTTCAGTCCTATATCCTCCTTTACTTTTTTATTTTATTTTTTTAAAGATTTTATTTATTTATTTGACAGAGAGAGACATAGCGAGAGCAG
Organism: Mirounga leonina; assembly: GCF_011800145.1. NCBI lineage: Eukaryota > Metazoa > Chordata > Mammalia > Carnivora > Phocidae > Mirounga > Mirounga leonina. The sequence goes on from NW_023270451.1 coordinate 56,898,824, forward strand.
GAACACAAGCAAGGGGAGGGGGAGAGGGAGAAGCAGGCTTCCCGCCAAGCAGGGAGCCCGATGCGGGGCTTGATCCCAGGACCCTGGGATCATGACCTGAGCCGAAGGCAGACGCTTAACGACTGAGCCACCCAGGCGCCCCTATATCCTCCTTTAAACTATATGAACCTTGGTGGTGTTTCTCCATTGTTTTTTTTTTTTTTCTTTGACTTATTATTATCCTTACACTATCAAATTTTGAAATCTATTTAGTCTTGGTGGGAATTCTTATAGCAATATGGACATTGGCACATAATACGGTTACAATTTTGTAAAGCATGATTACAAAGACCCCATTGGTTAAAATAGGTTTCTTAAAAGGACTCTATGTGAATAGGTGTGTGCGCATGTGCGCGAGTGCACGTTTGTCTGTGAGTATATGCATGTACAGACGTGTCTGTGTGAGTGTACACACAGAAACACACACGTGCAACAGCAACACTACAGATACAGCCAGGTAAATAGTATCTCTAATTATAAACCTCCTTGAACTCAACCCAGTGCAGAATCACATGACAGCCCAATGTTAACGGACAATTCCATGGTAATTTTAAATAGTTTTTTTTTAAGGGTTCTGAATATCTGATTTACTAGACAACATGGAAATAACAGGTTTAGATTATTTTACAAAAAAGAGCTCAAACTGCTCATAAACAGAAACTATACTTGCTGGGGGAAAAACAATTCTTCAGACTACCATGCAAGGACACAAAGACTCCTCATCCTACACAAAGTCAGCAAGAAAGGGCACACAGAAAAGATTTTTATTATGTAATTTTGTAGTCAAACCCACTAGTCACACGTTAAAGGCAACTGTGTCACTATATATTTAGCCTACAAACTAACTGAATGGGCCCACCTATTCTGATAAAAAGAAAATAACACTAAACAACTAAATGAGGTTTTACATTGATGATCCCACATCCTTTGTACTTAGTGAATTGTGAGAAATATTCTCAAACTTAAAGATACCTTGAAAAAAAAAAAGGTACTGTTTAGGATTAACCATAAGATCATGGCTTTTGGCTGTTTATTTTAAACGATTATCTTACATTATAAAATAAGCACATAGCTATTAAAGAGAACCTGGAAAATACAGAAAAACTGGAGAAAGAATTATTTCCACTGGCTTACTACCTAAAGACAAGTACTATTTACATTTTGAACTAATGTCCCATATCAGTTTTTTCTAAATGCAACTTTAAAAAATAACTGTGACTATAAATACACGTTTTCTTTAGTATAAGCACTGCCCTTAAGCTGTAAGGTATTAAGCTTCTTATTTTTCATGCTCAATGCTTGAGAATCAGTTGACATAAATTACCTCCCATTCTCACTACAACACTTCTAGGAAGATCTTGTTGGCCCTATTTTATAGATAAGAAAACTGAGGCTCAGTACAATGATCTAAGATGCTCAGGTCCAGAAAGCTAGAAAGTGGCTGTTGTGGGCACATACTGTTTTGCTTACCAAACCATCCATTCTCCTGAGAACAGAATCCAAAGCTTTTTCATGGGGAGCCACCCCATTTGCTTCAGTTCCAGTGGTTTAGATGGGTCTGACCACACCTCCTGGCTTCCAGGTGTATACGTGGCCCAGATGTGGGCACTCAGAGCCCAGTTTCCATCTCCTCACAGTAACTGGTTTGGAGATGGGCACATGACCTGGGCAATTCACTTCCCACTGGATCCACTAATCTTGGTTTTGTTTGTCATTTATGATCCCAATCCTAAGGCTTAACACTTGGTGTTTTCATCTTGTCTCTCCAGCTCCTGAATTCTCCTGTGCCTTCGAGGATTTTTGGATTTGGTCCAACCTTCCTGAAGGCCAACCCTGAGGCCATTAATAAATGCCTAACTTTAAATGAGAATTTTGAACAACTACTTCAATCTTGACTAAAATCTTTCTGCAAACAGTGTTAGTGCTCTTTTAGAAGGAAGCAGCTGATCATTATGGCCAAAGGTAACAGAACACAGAAAATGCTCAGTAAAACTCAAATCTGGTTTATGTGAGAATGGAGACCATACAGCCACACACACATACAAGACAAAGCTGAAAACTGTCATCAGTTCTTTAGTGAGGAGAGCACTAGTAATTATTTCAGGAACATGACTCAACTAGTGTGTGGTATATATAAGTTGACTATAAAATCAAATCCATATTGTGCTTATTTCGTGGTTTGGATTCAGTCATTCTTATCAAACTTACATAGTGTTTAGAAAAGTCCAAGTTACAAAACCACCACAGACAGTAAGAGATAGATCTGCCCAAAGTAGACTCTCTTTGATTACGAAACAAGATTCTGAGACCCTGCGTGGGCAAACCCAGAGCTGGTAATGCTCCCTTTGAAAAAACGGAGTTATTAAAGTAATAAAATACAATATTTTTAAAATGGTATCCTAACTTCTTTGAGGTATGTCTAAGAGAGAACAAGGGACTGAAAGAGATGGTAATGCTCTGGAGCAGCACTTATTTAGAAGGTTCTTTTGCATAGACACTAAAATCAATTTCTTTCCTGGACAAACACCAACTTGCATGTGTATATATTCTCAAAAACTGAGAAATCATCTTGCAAGGTTTGTTACAGATCTCTTGGAATTCTCTGTTGAATTTTTTTCCAATCCTAGTTTGAATGTTTGCTTTGGAAAAGTTACGGTACCCCAGCAGCATTTAAATGCTATATTGATTTTTATTCATGGAGTATCAAACTGTGTTTTTATGAATAAGAATATATCTTTACAAGAGATGAGGCACATCTGGAGAACACTACAAGGAGCTCTGTGCAAAAGAAGCATAATTTCTTCCTTTCCCTTATGTAGCAGCATAAAAATACTAAGGAAACAAAAACTTATCAAAGCTCATTTATACAGAGTAGGTCTTTAAGCTCTGAATGTTGAAAAAAATATATATGCTATGTCTTGCATCTTTAACAAAGAGTTTCCTGATTTTTCTTACCTTCTAAGTATGTTAGAAAAACCAAAAAGTAGCTAGAATTTTTTTAAGTGTTGGAATAAATATTTTTTTCTCTTCAAAGTGTCATTCCTTTATGTTCATTTTAAGGTAAAAATCCCACTGGGAAGCTTAGTCTTTTGCTGAAAGGGTTAACATTTTCTTCTGTTGAAAAGTATATATTTAATATGCAAGTATATTTGATGTTCATTGACAGAGTCACAA
>NW_023270451.1:56907036-57027036 GCF_011800145.1 Mirounga leonina
TTTCAATGATAGCATCATTTTTCTCTTTAGTCATGTGATGAAGACTATATCTAAACATAGTCCATTAAAAACAACACGCAAACCCATTTAATCATTTTCCCTTCATCGGAGTCACTGAATTATTGTTCAAGCTTGTCTTCTGTGTATTCTTATCTGATGAAATGGTTTAGTTGACATCCTGTATTTTCAATTTACTAAAAATTCCCTCTGAACTTTCAAGCCTAGAAACTGAGTATCTAAAAGTTCTATGAACATTTTTTTTTCCCTGTTTCATATCTTCCCTAGAATGATGTTTAGCCAGGTTTAGTATATGGAGGCATTTCCTTTCCAGGTGGTAAAATGACCAGGGCTAGAAAATTGTGCCTTTATCTTAGATTTGAAGATGGGTATGTCTTTTCAGTAGATATCAATATTGGAAATGCCTTAATATTGTTCCTACCACACTGATCTGACTATTTTCGTTGTCTAGGAATGAGCCTGTAATTCAACGTTGATACCGTAAGTCCACAAAACCGGAGAAACTACAATGAAAATTCCTCCCTTTCCTTCTCCTTTACTTTGTATCTTCTTGCTTAATTTCATTTTACTTTCCTTCACCGTGAAATAGGTGCTGTAGTTACTTGTCTGGGCAGCTATGAGAAGTTTGGTAGCTGTGGCCATCCTTCCAGAGTGTTGCTTGATCCTGATCCTGTTAAGCACTGGTTGCACCCTACACTTCCCCTATCACAGCACCACATTATAACGAAATGCACATGCGCATATTTGACTCTCCCAAGCCAGGACTATATCTATTTCATTTCTACACCTCTATCACCTACAAAAATGTCTAACAAATGGCAGGTCCTTGGTAAATGTTGACTGAACAAAATTTGAAGCGGGGCTGAGAGTCCCAGCATTAAGCTAACAGTTGTTGTCAGAACCGTAACCTTAGCATGGTAGGTCAGAGGAAGATGTGCTGTCCCTGTGCTAGCATGATAACAGCACTAGAGGAGATGTCTGTCTCGCTCTCCGCTAGGCATCATGTTCACTCTAGCCTTTGAGAGTCATAATAAAGGAAACCTGCTGAAACAGATATGTGGTCTCCTATTCATTCCACCAGATCATCACTTGAATGGATTAGCTGGCCAAGCTATAACCACTGGATATTGTGACACAATTATTGGCCTAAATATGTGCCAGGCATGGGAAGTACTCCAAACACCTTCTTTTTTCCTTACTTTCCATATCCAGTCCATCACCAGCCCTGGTTATAAAGGTGGACTCTGGAACCAGAATGCCTGGGTTCAAAGCCCGACTCTACCACTGATGAGCAGTGTGACCTTGGGAAAATGACAGTTTCTCGGTGCTCCAGTTTCTTCATTTGTATGACAGAGAAAATCGTAATACCCAATCCAGTGATTTCTTCCAAGTATTAATTGAGTTAAAATATGTATATACTTAAAATAGCAGCATTCAGGCATGATTTATTTATCTAATCTACTCTTTTCTATTCAAACCCTGTAGCTATTATATATTAGATCACTACTACATCCTTTCCTGCCTGGAATGGCCTCCTTGCCTCTAAGGTCCCTTGCTTTAAACTGTCCTCCAAATACTTCTAGGTTTTATCACTGTTAACTCTACATTTGCCAGAGTCACCTTTCTAGAAAAACCACTGATCTGTCTCTTGCTTAAAACCTCTCACTGACTTCCCATACAAAGTCATCATGCTTTAATAAATTTCTACATATTCATGTCAATCTTCCTTTATTCAGCCTCCCACCCATTTGCTTCAACCCTAAACTGCAGTCAACCAGATTCTTAATAATTTCCAATATTCAACATGCCCTTTCTCTTCTCATACATCTTTGTGTCCACCCTGTACACTAGAAAATGTACCACTGTTAAGACAACTCCAAAACTCTCCTCTGGGAAGCTGTTTCTGATTCTTTAAATTCACACCTCCTTGCCTCACCCCTGCAACACTCATCACACTAGTTCTGAAGTATTCATTTGTATGTCTCCCTAAAGTGAATTTCTTGGGAGGAAGGTCAATAAATTCTCCATCATTACATATCAGGCCTCTAAACCCATGATTGGCAATTAAATAAATGATTATTGAATGAATGAATTTGTGCCTGCTTGCTTTTCCTAATGGCTAGCTTAATTATAACATACCATTACTGTAAGTCCATCCACTATTTGCTTTGATCAAGGTAAATATTAAAAATCCTTAAAGCAAAATTTCATAGAACCTAAAATTATATGCTATCTGGCTTGTCAAGAGTAGTTCCTAAGAGGTGGTATAGTGTAATGCAGTGGTTCCCAAAGTGTGATCTCTGGACCAGAGACATCATAATTACCTGGGGACTTGAGAGAAATACAAAGCTTTGGTCCTCTCTCCAGACATACTGAATCAGAAACTCTGGCAGGAGTGGGGGTTGGGAAGCCCAGAAATCTGTGTTCTAACCAGCCCTCAAAGTGATCTGACGCACTCTCAAGTTTAAAAATCACTAGAGTAATTAAAGCAGACTGAAGCCAGACCACCTGGGTTTAATTACCAGCTCTACACATTACTCACAGTTAGACAGGAGAATGTTACTTAACCTCTCTGTATCTCGGTTTCTTTATCTATAAATTGAGAACGATAATAATTAGGGTTGTTATGGTGATTAAATGAGTTAATACACAAAAAGTACTTACCACAGTGCTTAATCAGTTAACGATTCTTAATAAGTATTAGCTCTTATTCTTAAAAAATCACTATCCTTATGAAATTTATACCCTATGAGAATATATTTTCATGCTGGTCAATACAACTATGGATAAGTTTGAGGAGAACCAGGGATGAACAAACAAGACTTCCAGTTCAGTAGAGTTCACTTTACTTCCTCTCACAGGTCCGCAATTATATATGAGATTCAGTAAACCAAAAAAAGTAGAATCTGTTTTCTATTCTAATTAATTGTGCTCAAGTCCAATAAATGCTGCTTTTGGTTTTCATAACATATCTTCTTAGTTTTATAACCTCTCCTTCTGTATTATTCAGTAGTTTTGTGCTTGACAATAGTCACTGCTTATCAAAATGAATACCATCCCTCAAAAAGAAAGAAATTTGAAGAAAAAAACACTTCCAAAATGCAAAATTGTTTAAAAAATATTTAGGCAAAAAAATGTTTTGATGTAGGCAGGATATTTTGAAACACTATTTTTCTAGAAAATAGAATGCTTGTCCATTGTGCCCACTACTAGATTCTGTCCAGGTTCTCAACATCTTGCAAATATTTAACAGCGCTGCAATATCTGAATTCTTAAAATTAAAGAAATAGTTTAAAATTAAAGAATAGCAAAGTGACAAAGTGTACAGGTACAAAATTTTACAAGAAGATGACTAGAAGTGTTTCTTGCTTTCACTACCAGTTAGAAAACTGCATTTATACTTGTTTTTGTTTATAAGATTATTCAGTTAGAGCCATTATTTTGCTTTTGCCACTATTATCTTGAGGAGAGGGAAAATTATATACATTAGCCAAAGACACCTACATTCATATGTCACAAGAGAGAGCTAAGTTTTAAATGTATATGTTCCCTGGTAACACATAAAAAAGTGACTTCTCTAGGATTTAAATAAGCCAATGACCTGACACGCAATCCACTTTCCAACAATTCATAAACTATTATTTCAGAAAACTTCACATAAAGTATTTCTCAGATTTCTTAGAAATCTTTCCCATTCTTTGTCACATAAACATTTATTTTACTGATGTCTTAGCACACATAAGATTTATCATTCAAAGAGTTAATATGGAATTGAAGGCTTATACCTCAACTATAGAATTTAAATTATTTTGAATGTATCATAACCAGGACATGACTGAAAATGAAAACCTTAAAAGAGATAAATAATCTTGTGATTAAAACTGTAAGGAGATGAATAAGGCTACAGTAAAAAAAAAAAACTCACTGAATAGCATGTTTAATTTTAGGTATCCCAATTTAAGAAGGCAAATTAAAGAAAGTTTCAAAAATTCAAAACAATTAAGAGAAAAGGTGACAGTAATTAATGAAGAAAGCTTACAGGATCTCACTTGATAGAACATGGCGAAGCAGTGCTTAGAGGTAAAGATAATTTACTGATATTTAAGGAATGTGAACAATGAGAAAGAATAGCATTTTCTAAAAATATTGGTATAGTGGGAATAATTAGGGATATTAGGGGGAATTTTTAAGGGAAAAAATGAAAAGAACCCAAGAAGAAAATTGGATGATGATATGAATTTATAGCTTAGGTCTATAACACTAAAACAACCTGTTTCGGTAGTCGACTGATTCCCATGTTGGCTGATTTTTGTGTGTATAAATATAGTACAGAAAGTGTAATGGTGTTTTAAAGAAAACTAGTGGAGAAAATCAGGCCCAACTTTTGATATCCTGAAATTCACAATCAGTAAACAGAGAAATACAATGTAAATACCTTGCTTACAAACACTGTTACTATTTCGAAATCCCTGAAAATTAGCCTTAGAAGAGTCCTATGTTAATATATCAGCATTAAAAATACATTAAACGAAAAGTGTCCTCTAGGTAGCTAGAAAACTCCTAGCACTGTAAGAAATCTTTTGAGTTAACTCATGAAGGAAACTCTTTATCTCCTGAGAGATGTATCAGACTTTACACAAGGTGTTGGCACAGAAGTTTCATGCATAGGCTGTCTGATACCAGACACAATGTAGATGAAGTTAAAAGAGAAATGAATATGGATTCTGAAAATGGGATTCTAGAATGGGTTTGCTCACTTTGCTGGGCAATCTGAAGCAAGCCATCTCCTCTACAAGTCCCTGTTTTCCCATATCTATAATGAAAATAATGGTACTTGCCTGCCTAACTTAGGGAGATATAGGAATCATTTGGGTAAGATAATCTACACCAAATGCTCAGTAAAATAAAGCTCTAAATAAATAAAACATATTAAACAATTTTTTATAAAAATCTTCATTTTGAGTAAAAAGATCATGCAAATAACTGTTAAATAACTGTTATTATTCATCCAAGTTCTTTGATTTCTTAAAATAGAGAAATGAGGTTGTTCTGGACTAAGATAAAGCTATTTATTACATAAACTGCATGGATAAGAGTCATTTTATAGTACTTAATCCTATAATTTCAGTCATTACTTATAAATCATGATTTGTGTATTTAGGATGCTTACATGTCTGTTTTATGTTATCTACTGCTATATAACATGTGAGTCCAAAATACTATTTTATCATATCTCAAGATTGTGTGGGTCACAAAGTTTGATAGGTCTCAGCTGAGCAATTCTCATGCTCCATTGGCATCACTATGGTCATTTGGTTGTATTCTGCTAGTAGCTGGTCTGATCTGGAAGTCCCACATGGCTTCCTTTACCTCCCTAGAACCTTGTTGAGGGCTGTACACATTAGCACCACTCTCCCTCTCTAGGTATTCCCACTGACTCTCCACATGGTGTCTGCAGCATGAACTTCTTACATAAAATTGGACTTCTTACATGGCAAAATGGGGCTCTAAGAAACCAAGATGGAACTGCCAGTCCTCTTAAAGGCTTGTGCAAGAAATGGCATTGCATCACTCCCAACATACTCTCTTGATCAAAGCAGTCATAGACCAGCCCAGATTCCAAGAGAGAGAAAATAGACCCACCTCTGGCAGGGAGATGTGTCAAAGAATGTGTGGCCATCTTTAACTCCCACAATACATTTTTAAAGATAACTAAAGTATATATGTAATTAAAATCTCCTTGACTGAAAATTTTTTTCAGGTAAATCAAGAAAACCATAGCTTTAAATTTAGTTAAGTATTTCCACGCAAATCAGTACAATTATAAGTCATTTTATCAGAGATAGTTAAACCAGTTATGTACCTTGTTATGTGTCTTGACTTAGACTAATGTTTATCAGTACAAGATTAAAAGAAGAGTTCAATTTATTTGATATAGTCAGATATATGATTAAGCAATGGAATCAGTGATTATTTATCTTAAGTAAACTTTGAGTCACCAGTGAGTCACTCTGCGTGGGCCACATAGCTAAATTTACAGGTCTTTAAATTTACTAACAGATCTGTATGTACTAATGTTTTAAGTAAACATGCATACATTAATAATAAGAAATTACTTAATTTACAGAATATCACTTGACAATATATATTTTGTATATTAATGAACAAGTTTGCATTTTGCTCGTGTGAAGGTATTTTCTGACAGTAATTTAGTATATGTTCTTTAATGAGGACTTCATATCATAGATCTTAATCACTAAATTATTAACTAACATTATCTAGAATTATATGCAAAGGCAACAGTATGCTTACTTTTTATTAAGAAGAGCATTCTAGAAAAAAAATTCAGTTAATACAGGGATTGGTGTATTCGTAATATTCCCAGAATAGTCTACTTTCAGCCATTGAGTGTTCATTTGCCCAGAAGTCTATATTACCTGGCATTTCCTCACATCTGTATTTCTGACTTAACTTTATAATGATTAACCCATGACACTAAGCATCCTTAAGTAATATTTTTGTCTTCAAAGGAGGTCAAATAATGCACTGTTTTAATATCACATTTATATTATTAGTTTTTGAAAAACCTATCAAGTAGGCATGGTAAATGTGTACATATATATTTATACATATACACAAACACAAATACTTATTCAGAAGAACAAAAGTGACACCAAAACTCATAGCTTGGCAACTTGTAAAATGGCTCTCTTGCTCCCCCTTCCTCAATTTTTTATCTTCTACTTTTGTAATCTTATTCATATAAATAAAATACTAAATATCAAGTATAGGTCATTCTATATTCATGGGGACAGAGCACCTCTATTTTTTAGTGGAGTGATCACTGTCCAAATCTAACATGTGAACTACTGTCCCTGACTACATAGTTGAAAAGGGAGTATTAATTAATTTGAGTGGCTGAAATAAAAATAAACAAAAATAGTTCTTAACTATCCATGTACTTTATAAAATCGTATGTGTTTATTCAATCATTTAATCATTCAACAAACTTCTTGCAGGCATTGGACCAGACACTGGGGATACAATGGTGAATAAAACATGGTTCTAGTCCTGAATTAAAAAGCAGGGACAATAGAATAAAAAGCATTCTGTATCCCATATAATGAACATAGCTTGTGCAAAGACACAAAGACAGAGAATGATGATCTGGGCAACTGCAAATTGATGGGAATGAACAAATATGAAGTATGTAGGTGCAGGGTGGGGAGTGGCAATGAAAAGTAGAAACAATATCATAGAGATTCTTTTATATCATGCTAAGGAGGTTGGATTTCTTTTTCTGCAAGTGATGAAAAATAACGAATAAATAAACTAGCCATGGGATCTGATTTGTCATTTAGAAGTTTTACTCTGGGGGCAATTTAGAGCAGGAGTCAGGAAACTACAACCCACCTGCCAAATCCATCAGCTGCCTTTTTTTGAAGAAGTTTTATTGGAGCATGCCACATCCATCTTTTTACAAGTGTTAATGGCTGCTTTCCTGCTGGAACTACAAAGTTGAGTAGTTGCAAAAGAGACTATGGATGCATAGCCTGAAATATTTACTATCTGGCCCTTTCCAGAAAAGTTTGATCCTGATTTAGAGGACTGATTGGGCAGGCTGGAATTTGAGATTGAAAGAACAAGTAGGAAGTCAAAAATCGTGATGGCCTATACTAAATAAGTGGCAGTGAGAATGAAGAGAAGGCATTCTGAGGATGTTTGTAATATAGAATAGTAGGAATTTTTGATTGATTAAATAAAGAATAAAGAGAAATCTAGGATGACTCATAGATTCTTGGCTTATGTCACTGGTTAGACTGTGGTAAAAGTGAAGGGAAATGGTAGATATTTTATACGTGTTCATTTTGGAGAACATTTAGATGAAAATACCTATTAGGCCCGAATTTTAGAAGAAAGTTCCAGGACATTAGATGGTAACTGAAGATTGGTTTTGCTGTGGTCATTAAACGGGATGTGTGAGAAGATGTGGTTGAGTAAGTAGAAAACCAAAGATGGGGCCCTAGGACATAACAACAGGAAAAATTTATGGGAAGGGAAGGAGCTAGTGGGAAGAAGTTGGAGATATGATGAAAATGTTTCTGTTAACAATCATGTTGTATAAGAGACATCTATTTTATTTTAAACTGTGTATTCTTTTATAGACAATGACTTGATATTTTAATGTGTAATCATATAGCACAATTAACTCAAGTTCTATGTAAAACTGAATTAAACTATAAGTGACATTAATCTCTTTTGATACCTTTTGAAAGTTGTGCAGATAGTTGGTATTAATATAAAACAAGAAAAAAATTTAACTCTAAAGGAAATAAAGTATTCTCAATCATGTTGCCAATGCAGAGGTTTTATGGAATATATACTTAATAATGGTGTTTAGGAGATGAACTAGCAACTCCGTTACATCAGAGTGCCACAATGCATAATTATTTCCAGAAGACTTACACTGTAATTATGCACATTACTTAAAAATCCATGTGGTAAAATGACATGCTCCAATATGATTCTTTTATGATTGTAAACTCTGAGGTTTGTCGCTAACTTACACACTTCAGATAAAACTATTAATCACATGATACTTTATCAGAGAAGCCTAACATTTAAAAAAGATTTTAACCTATAAATTTGTTATGAACCCACTTTATTTCAAACATAATTTTACAATTATTATTCTAGAACTTTAGAAGTTCAATTTTAAAATGTTAATGATTGCCCTATATTGTACTTGTAAAGTGAAAATAGCCCTATATGTGAATCATACTAATAGTGACGACTTATGAAAAGTTAAAGGGTGCTTAGTTGAGAAGATATAATTTCACTTAAGCAGTAAGATAGTGATACAACCAAGGTTAATATAGTGTATTCTCTGCCAGTAATATAATTTTATATAAATAAGATTTTGATGAATTGGAATCATCACTGAAACACATTATAATATCCATATATAATGCTATATAACCTGTAACTAAGATCAAAATAGTCTATTTAATTGCATAAAATTCCTTTCTATTGTATTCTAGTTAGTAAATGTGAAAACATGACAGAAGTTATTATGGAAGTAGTTTATTTTCTATTCTTATACACACATTATAAATAAACCCATTATTATAACCGGTGTTAAAGAAACTATGATTATAAAATACAGAATTTGAAATTCACTCTTTAAAAATGACCTTTGCTAACTCTATTATAGATGGTGACTACATCACCTTGAGACCATGCTGTCAGTGAAGTTACCTCTACAAACTGGGTTGTGTGTGGGGGGGAAGGTTTATATAAAGAACAGAATATTGAAATATTTTTTTCAAAGACAAGCTCTTCTATAGTTATTTCATTTTCTGGTTTTCAGAAGTCTTGCATTAAATGAGAACCTCAGTCGATAGCTCCTGCATTTGCCTGTTTCTGGTGTTAATTATCTTTTGTTTGCCCTTGATAATCCTGAGGTTGGTATGCAGATGATATGAAGGCTGCAGAATCATCTCAAAGTGTAAAAAACAATGGCATTGTCAATTCTGCATCACAACACTTTATAAATTATGAATGTTATCCACATTAAGGAGAGTGGTAGACTTTTAAAATTACTTCCATGAATAGATTAAATTACAAGTATTATTACATTTCATTTTATTAAGTGCATCTTAGTAGTTATTAGAGCAAATGAACATGTTCTCTCAATTACATAATAACATTAGAACTAAAAATTATGCATCAACACTCCCAGATGCATAATGGAGCATTGTATATTAATCACTCTAAACAATATTTTTGAGTTTATATAAAGGCAATTATTACCTATTGAACAATAACATTATTTTATTGGTTTATTAAAATTCAGTTTAAGAGGACGCCTGGGTGGCTCAGTTGGTTAAGCGACTGCCTTTGGCTCAGGTCATGATCCTGGAGTCCCGGGATCGAGTCCCGCATCAGGCTCCCTGCTCGGCAGGGAGTCTGCTTCTCCCTCTGACCCTCCTCCCTCTCATGCTCTCTGTCTCTCATTCTCTCTCTCTCAAATAAATAAATAAAATCTTTAAAAAAAAAAATTCAGTTTAAGAACTACCTCTTTTATATAAAGCTCTAGGTATTTACAATTTTTTTCAAAGAAACAATGTATATAAGCAGTCCAGTTTACTTACATTTGATGATGCTTATCTTACTATGAAATCATAAAATTGTATAATATAATGGGAAAACCATCACTAAAATATGAAATCCTAGATTACTTACTCATATTGTATGAAAACTAATTGAAAATTGTATTACTAAAAGTTCTACTTGTCCAATTTGAAAGTTATAGTTCAATATCATAATGAATAATACATTCATATTAGTGTTATTAGACTTGAAACAAAGAGTGACAAGTTATAAATATGATTATAATCAGCCTAGATTTATATTATCAATTTTATTTTTGCTAGTCTAGTTGACTCATGAATATCAATTTTCAATAGAAATATTTTTATATATATTTAATATTCTAAACTCATTTATTCTGTTTATTTTGCTTTAATTTAGGGTCAGTGGTTTAAAAAGGATGGTTATTGAATTATTACAGCAGAATATTACTTCAATGTTAGGAATTAAAATTTTTCATTTCTTATATTTCATAAACTGTTTTGCTTTGATGTTAGAATCTTACTTATGTCAATAAAGCTTTTTATAAATTTAGTTAGAATTGCATATAACAGTTTCCAATATCAACACTCCTTTTCATGAATGCACAAAACCCTACCACAATGTCTTTCAGTGTGGTGGAAGACAACAATTAAGCTATCATTAATGTAACAAAATAAAGTTATTTTATATTTTTTGAACAGCCGTGGAACATGGACTTTATATTAAGAATATGTGGCAACATCAGCTTAACTGACCTGAATTTGTGAATCCAAATTTTAAAAATAGTAAAATGAGTTAGCCTTTCACATTGGTATCTTAATCATATTATTATTATCCTTTTGATTTAGCAGGCATATTATTTACATTATTTATAATAAAAGTAAAAATTATAATTTATAAAATAAGAAAAGGCAATTATCTACTGATTGAATAATATTATTTTGTTTATTAAAGTTCAGTTTAAGATTTTTAAATAAGTATCTTTCAATTATGTGTATTTATATGTATACAGGTATATTTCTTATTTAAACTTATTACATGAATATGAATTTCTTAATTACACTTTTTCTAAATAAGGGCTGCTTTATTTATAAACTTTTCTAACGCTTCCAGGAGGAGAAAATATACAATATTTCATAGCAAGAAATATTCTAGGACTACATTGACAAAATGCATTTAGATATTTTTATTACTGTTGAAAGAGATTTGAGCCAATATGATTCATTCACCCAAGTATTTAAGTGAACAACAACAAATACTATCTCTAAGATATTTTTAGAACATTCACCTTTTTATGTTTTTCTCAAAATGGTATACACAATTTATAGGGCATAAAGCACAGCATAACTAAATTTTTCTTCATCTGCCTCCAATTCTTTTTTGTTCCCTTCTTGCTTGGGAAGTTTCAGATGTGAAAGTGTTAATAATGTCTTTAAAAATTACTCTTATTCAAAGAGAAAAAATTATGTTACTTCTTAATCTTTCTAATTCTGTTCTCATAAGATGAACTTGGATTTGTTTCTTTAACACTGAATCCTTTTATAAAGACCTGATTTCTTTACTAATAAATTGAAAAAAAATGACATCAGGTTCCTAGGTAAGTACTATTAACTAAGACACACACAATAGTAACACTATTTCATGTAATAGAAAATAAATATTTGATTCAGTCTTCTGCATACGTTTTGTTTTGGTTTTTTTTTTAAGCAGCAATTAAGATAGCAGGTAAACAGCATGCAAAAGATTATGCAGTAGTTTGCAATCTGCCTTTCAAGCATCACTGAAAAATTTCTGCTAGGAAATGAAAGCCAGGCATAATTCACTAAAATTACACTGAACGCCTCTTGATCAATAGAGATAAATCTGGTTTTGTTGTTAAATCGATTTTCTCCTTTATAGAGATATATTGTCCTGATTGTTTTAAGAATAATTGTTTCACCAAGGATTTTTATGGTGATTAGGAAAAAGTAAACAAGAGAAAACTTAATGCAGCTCCTTGGCATTGCCAGCATTTCAAGTTAATTTGTTAGAGATAGCAATTGAGATTTATATCATTTTGGGCAATAATGTTTTCCTGAAAGAAATTCAGTGAGGTCGATTTCCTCTCAGAAATAAGCAACCACTGTGTTTGTTTTACTTCTATAAAATTTTCAGGTCCTGCCAATATAAATATTCACTAATGCACACTCTCTCTTCCAGCTTTTATCACTTTCCTTGATTTCTTGGCATAGATCACACTGAAAAAGTCCAGATAATTTTCTTTTTTTTTTTTTGTATTACAAAAATGTTTAGACTAGACTCAGGGACAAAGGTACACTCCAAGGATTGCTTACAGTGATGTTGCTACATTATTTCTTAAATCTAAATGTAAGAGATGTGTGTGTGTGTGTGTTCCATCCAATTTCCAATTTTTACTAAAACATTGCATATTTTAAATATTCCATAAATAATTATTCAAATGTGATGCACTTAAACACTGAGGATGAAAGAAAAAAAACAATTTAAGTAATAAATGATTATTTTATTTTTAAAAGAACTGAAACAAAAAATATTAAATACATTTTCCTGAATGATTTTGGTAAAACAACCAGTATAATGCTAGATATATGTAAATAGATAATAAATACCAATATAATTTGATTTAATCCATATATCTGTATATTATCATTTATATGTCCCTTTATAGAAAGTATTTCTTTTAATGAGCAACTGGAAATATTATTTATGGGACCTTAAATTAGCAAATATGTGCATTTGTAAATAATATAATTTCTAAATTATACAGAAAGGCATCATTTTGAAATTTTATTAAAGTCTAAAGTTTAATGTGAGATATTCCTTTGGGTCAATAACAATCTCATTGGTATATATCTAAGATAATTATATTTCAGATAAACAACTGCTATTTTTCCATAGCATAGATAAAATATACAATGAGATTAAGTTGTAAATATTTTAGTAAGAAAGCAAATCTTATACTTTGTTCCCACATGTACACACATACTATAAAATAGAAACAAGGCATTTAACCAACCAATACATGAATGTAACATTTTGAATTTATCAATATTTTTGCTTTTATTAGAAATAGAAAATGAAAAAAGAAATTTGAAAATGCTAAAGAAATAGTATACTCAGTCTGCAAATTGTTCTTAAATACTCTTATTTTTTTAAATGCCACAGAAATTTTCACCCATAAGAAGCTATTTAAGCCCCTCTGAGAAGCATCTCGCATGTATGTTCGTGCACATGCGCACCCACACTCACAAAGTTGTTGGGCCAGTAAAGTTTTGGCTTTGCAACAGTTGCTTAGGTTGAGCTATCAGCTATGCACGGATCTCATCATATTTCTGCCGACTTTCTTAAAATTTCTTCAATATTGAAGAATACAGATTGTTATATTTACGTGTATCTTAAAATATAAATCATTTTTCCCTTCCATGAACTAAAAACTGTGGTATATCAAACTCAGGGAAGCGAAATGAAATCAAAGTAGTTGTGACTTCCAAACAGAAAACAATGTTGTAAGTCAAAGACAGGAAGAGATGACAACTTCTCAGGCAGGGGTGTTGGTGTAGGAGCTGTGTATGGCATTGTTGTAACATTGAAATTTATGAGACGTACTTCTCTGCTGTATTTGATGTGCTTCCTTTGACCTGACCCCAGCACTGTGTGTAGAAGGCGGCTGCAAGGTAATTCTTTCCTCGATTTCTTTGTAACAGTTATAAATGAAATAAAAATGATCCAGTTGTATTTAGAAATGAAACATTTAGTGGAATATAAAAAGCATACTTGTAGGAAATTGGTACATATATTTCTTTAAAAAGGAGTTTGCTCCATTGCTGCAGTACCTGGATAATGGTTACTGCTCACATTACCTTTATAAACACTTTACTTCAGGCTTTCGCAGTTAAAAATAAAATTAACCCTTTAAACAAGCTCCAAATTATTTGTGGAAAATTCACATGCCAGTGGTTATTTTTTCTCCTGGAAATGTGATAAGGCCAGAAGATATGCTTTGAGGTCACAGGCCACAAGTAACCTTATACATATTAACTATTCTGCTATATATCAATGCACCAAGATTTCAGCAGGCTCTGGAACATTAAACCTTCCGTCATTCTCGTCCCTACTGAGTTTGATTCTGCTGAGGTTTAGTGGAATTATAAACACATATGAAAATATGCAGAATATATTTCTTTTTTGAAGTGATTATAATGTGATGTTTCTGCACTGCCAGCATTCATAATAAAGCAAATGTGATGTTTCAGTGCAATATGACATCCACCGTAATCTTATTAACATGTAAGCAGCACAAGACAAAACATGCGCTGTAGTACCTGCTTTATTTAAAGGCATAGAACAAATAGATTTATTAATGTAAACTTTTACTATCTTTGGCAACAGACACATGCCATCAAGTTTGGAAATCCTTGCAGTTGGCAGACAGGTTTGTCAAATGAAGGGTTTTAACAGTTGTTAAGTTCTCTCTCACAAATAAAACAATAATATCCAAAGTAACTAAGTGTAGTTTTAAATCGATTGATCATTTTGAACACCCAAAGAAGATGAATGACAGTGAGCAACATTTACCTGACACCCTTGAATATTTCACAGAGACAAGTTGATATGAGTTTGTATAAATACTAATATTAAGCAGAATTAGCTTTGGAAAAAAATAAAGAAATTGTACTGAGGTGAAAATTGTCACTGTCAGGAGAAATGAAGTTATATCAGAGAACAAGTGACATACAATTTTCTCTAGAGTGTTTTTAATAAAAATAGCTTTTCTTTGAATATTTTGAAGTCAGACATGAGAGGCAATCTGGGCGTTTGTCAGAGTTTGAGAGTGTGAAAAATTGCTGCCTTAAATCATTTAAGCTGAAAAGCAACTTCTTCCTGCTGAGATAATTTCACATTGACTTACCGTGCAAGCCCTTCAGGCATTCCCAGCTCAGAGCAGAAGTTTTCAAGGTAAAAACATAGAGCGAGAACATGGGAGAAGCTGGGACAAGGATCAGCAGCAACTCCAGGCGTTCAGGCACATCTGACTTTGATTAATTAGAGAGCTGCTTTTCTATTTCCACATGTACCGCCTGATGGAAAGGTAGACTGGACCGGGACACGCAAACTTGGAGTTGGCTCTGTTAGATATCAGCAGGTTTTGACATCTTCTACCGAGCTGGCGGAATCTCTGCTTAGAAGGACTAAATTGCTGCAGCTCACTTTTAATTTATTCATTTTCCTAATGCAGAGAAATTATCTGAACTGCCATAGATCTGATTTTCAACACTGAATAAATCAGTTACTGTCAATGTTTAGGCTAGATGAATAGGCAACTATCTTGCTGCATAATGAAGGATGAGTTATTTCCACTTTTTTTAAGAAAGTTTTTTGATGTAACAATTCATTTTTATACTTAAGCACCACTCAACACAATTTTTTCCGTTTATTTTACTGAAAAAAACACTTTAATATGTGGAAAATCTTTTTGTATTCCTCATTTGTTTTATATTCAATAGGATGTTTTCTTAAATCCTATAAAATTTTTAAAATTTAAGAGATAGTCCACCACTTAACATTCTTTAGAAAATTAACATGTGGGAAAAATCAGTCTAGAGTATTGATTTAAAGCTACTAAAATTCACGTAAGTTCAGTTAAAAAGAACATTTATTAAAAATCTAAACTATCTTAGTTATTATCTGACATTTGGAAAAATAAATATAAATGCATTCTTAATGCATAGCTTCATTTTAATTTCTAATTTCAGAAAAAAAAATTACTTAAAACTAAGCTTCTTGGTTTCCAGAAAGGCATTTTTTTAATTTTTTTTTTAGGATAACTTTTTTTAAAAAAAATTGTGAGTTTTCTTAAATCCTTCATTACTCTGAATTCATTTATGTTAATAATGAAAGTTCTCCCCTGCCTTTTTTTTTTTTTTTTGCTTATTTATCATGGAAACTGCTTTTTTATAAGTTTTATCTAGCAAATTTCATGATTGCTTATTACCTTCTTATGCTTCAGTTCCTAAATAAATCTGGCAGGTTCAACTGAATTTCCACATGATACTGTTTCCATTTTAGACCTTTAGGTTCATAAGAGTTAAGGTTCAAACTGGTCTTGATCACCATTCCCTCCATTTCTGGTTTGGTGATATAATAGACGAATACAGGCTTGATATCAATCACTTCTAAGGTAAATTCTGAGAAAGTCTTGCTGTGCATCAGCCAAGACATAGAGTCCTTAATGAAATAATAGGATCCTTAGTTATTATCATAATTTTTTTATAGAGAAGTCCTCACATCAGACATTGTCCCCTGCCTCTGTCAATCACATATTGCAATTAACTTATTAAATTGCACTTGAATTGGATTGACTACCAGAGAGGGGAAACTGGAAAGTTCTTGAAAACAGATTCTTCTTTTATATCCTTCAAACACTTCTGAATCAGGGAATGTGGGATCTTGGTTTTCCTTTTATAGTGAATTAATTTTTCACCTTTAACTTAAATAGGAGAGATTTTTTTTAAAAACTTCTTCAGTGAAATGGATACTTACAGTTTATCCCTTATCCCTCCTCCCACCCCGACCCCGGAGGGGAAGTTGCAATTAACATGATGATTGAGATATGCTTAATGTATTAACTATTACCAGTCCAATTCAATTCATCAAATATGAATTTAGCTTAAAATATGTGGAAAACACAAAGATAACACAGAATTCGTGCTTCTAAGTAGCCCATTAATGAGTTATGGAATAAGGAAAGTAAATGACATGTGCCAAAGAGAGGTAAGAATAAAGTTTCAGGGGGGTTTGATGGAGGAAGAAATTAATCAACTTATAAATCTAACAAGAAAATATTTACTGACACATAGGACATGATTCCTGACCTCTAACAGCTCAGTTTAATGGTCGAAACATGTGTAAGCATAATAACCATACAGAGTATACAAAGAATCAGTATTATAATAAAGGTAAAAACAGAATGTTAAGGTGACATACAGGAAGATATGAACAGAGCACTGAAGGTCCTGGGAGACCCAGAAAAGACTTCCTGGTGGATATGACAGTTCAGAAGGACCATGAAGGCTTCCAGGAAAAGCAACAGCATTAAGCAAAGGAACAGAAGAGAGGATGGATCTGGCATGTCTGGGGCAAGGGGGAACTACCTACTGTGCCTGAAACATAAACACAGGGGCTGCAGTCATTAAGCATGAGCTACGAATTGCGGGACTACGAATTGCCAACACGAAATCACACAACCTTTAATATCATATACTTCTGAAATCTCACCTAAGGCATAGTTCTATTTGTGGAAAAGAAGAAAGATAAAATGATGCATGTATTAATTAGGAATAGCTTGGGCTGCAAGACACTGAATAACTTCAAGTTTAAACAAAGAGCAGTTTATGAAGGACGGTGGCAGCTGGCCGGCATTTCTGTGATTCTTTTGGTCACAACACGTCTACTACATATTTAGGAATAACATCCAAGTTCAAGTGAAAAAGCAGTCGTAAGGGTGAAGGGCTTTCTCCTTTTATTTAGAAAGAGAAGCCTCCCCCAACAGACTTCACCCAACTTCTCATCAGCCAGAACTGGGTCCCATGTGTATCTCTAGCTGCAAGGGAGACTTGAAAATCAAGTATTCGACTTTCCAGCCTCATAGTAAAGTGGGATGTAGGAGCAGCAGATTGAGAATAAGGACTGAGTGAGACAACCTGCAGCATCTGGGATAGTACACTCTCCCTGGCTATAGCTGGTGCCACATTTGTAAAATCGCATAAACTTCCCAGTGCAGCCCAAGCTCCACTGACTGTTTCCCAGATCCAACATCTAGGCGTACCAGAGATCTACTTGTTCCTTTTATTCAAAATAGATTTCCTTCTTCTCCATACCATATTCCATGCCCTTCTGAGGTAGACAAGACAATTGCAAAATATTTTATTCAGGGGTCAGGAACCTGTCATTCATGGGACACCTTTATCAGGGATAGAACAATAGCCAGCTGTGTGACCACAAATAGTCACTTTTTGCCTCTCCTGTCTCTGCTGCCTAGCCCCTCACCGAAAGACAGTAAACGGAAATAAATCCAGCATAGCAGAATGACCCCTGGGGGAGGCTGACTTAAACTTGAAAGAAGTGGGCACCTGGGTGACTCAGTCAGTTAAGCGGCTGCCTTCGGCTCAGGTCACAATCCCAGAGTCCCGGGACTGAGCCCCACATCGGGCTCCCTGCTCAGCGGGGAGTCTGCTTCTCCCTCTGACCCTCCCCCATCCTGTGCTCTCTCACTCTCTCTCAAATGAATAAAATCTTTAAAAAAATAAAAATAAAAATAAACTTGAAAGAAGCCTCTCTTACTTACTGACTAAATGAGCTTCCTGAGCCTGTTTGTTTACCAGTGAAATGCAAATCATAATAATGATATCTATCTCAGGTGTGACATACAGATTAAATGAAATAATAAATGAAAAGTGCTGTGTACAGTGTCGAGTACATATAATTGCCTAAAATTTTTGTTTTAAAAGTTGTATCTCCATTATAAAAATCAAATACTCTCTCACTCCCTTTATATGGTAGAAGTCTGAACTTGGCACCCTACCTTTTAAAAGTTTTCTCCTAATTCAATAACTTACATCATATCCCTTTAAGTTCCTTTGTAAATTAATGTAATTTCTCAGAAAACTAATTATTCGTAGCACCAATGGAATATTTCTAATTCATCACAAAAGGACTGCCTTTATGGTATATGATGATGTTGCTATTTCTTTCTGGTCTATGTTTTAGTAGACTTACTGGGCTGCACTGGGGCAGATATCTCATGGTCAAAACAGAAGCAATAGGGCATATCTCCTCACACTTTTATTACAGGTACTGAATGGCAAGTGGTCTTTAAAGCTATAGAACTAGGTAAGAACAACTTACCCCGGAAAGTTTAAAAAGGTCTGAGGTCTCTGTTTTGCTTATCAAAAAATTATGACTAAAAATAAGGGAGAGGGTAACACCTCCTCAAATTGCTTTAGACAATGCGACAAGAATGGTCTTCAAGATCTCACAGGTAATATTACATTTGTGTGTACAAGCCTATAATCCCTTATAATCATATTAGAAATCATAATTTTTCAATTTTATAAAGGAAATAGTGTGCATTTACCATATATCCCATACCACAGGGCCTGAAACATCACCCTATAATCAAAGGCATTTTATTGTTCAGAGAAATTTAAGGATAAATTAGGAACTTTAGTTTTATGTCAACTCAGATCATGTTTTGTACAAAACTAGTTGCAAAACAGAAAAGGTTTTCAGGGTGTTTTGCATTTTAGAATTGTGATTAGAAGTTATGAACGTGTATATGTGTGTATAATTTATTATTGTATTATTTATAAATAGAAGAAACATTTAATATTAAATGAGAAAAATAATGATCTTTTCAATAGACCCTAAGATGTAAACTAATCTTTGAACTAAAGATTTATTGTATTTATTATATTTATAGAGAAGTCCTATACTTCTTCAATCATGAATTTATTTATATTTCACTCTGATGAATGATGGTTTTGGAAAATAGAGAAATGAATTCCTCCTGGCCTCTACATCTGCTATAGGTAGATGACAAATGTAGCACTGAGCTTCCCAGAAGCCAATGCAAAGAGAGGAAGGAGATGAGCTTTAAGTTTCCCACTGTCCATAAAATAAACACAGTGCAATCTCTTATGCACAGCAGAGCATTTTGTGAATCTGAGACTGGGAGTTCTCTTTTCACAGAGCTCCAAAAATTTCTCTACCAGCAGAAGTATCAAATTCTTCTTGGTTGTTTGTCCTGTCCTTAAATGTTGACTTCTAGTGTAATAAAAGCCTTATTACACCCAAGAGCCAACTAATGAGGTTCCAGTGCATAGACCCCTGACTGGTAAAAGGTAGATGGAGAGAATGGAGTTAATTTTTTACAACTGGATTTCTTACAACTGGGCTTTTTGATTCAAACTTACGTTGTCTAGTGTTCTCTAGTAAGAACCATTGCCTACTACGGAAAATTTCACTTATGAAGGAGAGACTGTGTCCTAGATATAAGACCGAGACGCACAACTACAGTCTGCCTGCAATCTATGTTGGAAAAGTGGTGTTTAGTGTTTCTGAAACTTTTAATGTCTGCTTTACTTCTTTTGTTGCCCTCCCTTCCTGCCTCTCTCTGGAGATCTCAGAGCAGGGACCTGCCTCTGACATTAATAATTGACAGGCTTGAGGACACCAGGAAAGACTGCGAAGGGTATGCACTACACACATCATGGTGTATGTGAATGGTGCTCCCTGGAGTCTGCAGCTAATATTTAGGGCCCTACACAGCTGCTCTCCCGTATCTGTAATACTCTCCCCCCTCCCCACCCTGCCACACCTGGAATTCATAGTCTGAGACTGGGTTTATAGATGGCATCTTCTTTGACCTTGAGTCAACTGGCTGGTTCCTTCCACAACTCTGAGAATTCTTCTACTTCCTCGCAGACTCTTGTTTCATATCCAGGGTTCAATCTCCTTTCTAATTTCCCACTGTGTCATTATATGAGCCTTTTATTTGTGTCAAATAGAATAGCATCAATAATTATAATTGACTTCTTTACCCAAAGTATTCCAGTCTCTGAAGTAAAAGCTGGCAAATCATCACAGATATATCCCTATTAATACTATTACCTTGATGTATTACCATACTAGATTCTAGTAATAAAGACAAATAATTTCTGAGAATGGGAGAGAAATAAAGAAAAATAGATTGCGTGTCTTACAAAAGAAGCAACATTCATCTTGTAACAAGTTCTTAATCCTATTCACTTATTTTAAATAGCCTGAGATCAAGTTCAACAAAATGTTACATTTTGGTGAGCTGTTATAAATGCAAAGCTGAATGTTATCCCAGCCTTTGTTTCTGGCCACTCGGCAGCCCATGAAACAGTATAGAGTCTTTCCTACCCTACACTGTCTCTCCTTGAAGACCATTACTATTTTACTCCACTTTTATAAGTTTGATTGATACCTGATAAACTATGTGTCAAAGCAGCAACTCCTCCTTATTGTATTAAGAAGTAAAATATTGTCTGTAAACTTTCTTAGACACTTACATTTGACTCTTACAAAGAGAAAAATATGATTTTGACAGTGCTGCAAAGTTAAATAAATTGTTGTGGAATTATCGATCCAGGATTTTAGGAGATTATCTCTCTGACTGTGGTCTCTCCACTTGCCAAATGTTCTAAGTTAGACATAAATCCTGATTGATGCAACTGACTGGGGAGACCTAGTTGTAAGTTTTTCACTGTTGAAAATATCATTACTTTATTATTTTCACTTTTTATAGTTTCTTTGGCTTAAACATAAAGTCTACAATGAGCTCATGATTGTAAATACACCCATTTCATCAACTTCATGCTGTTCCTAATCAGTGTTTTTTTCTTTCCCAATTTTTTTACATTGTTATATATTTTCATATGCTCTCTTTGCACCCCACATGTCTCTTTTGTAATTAATTACAACTGCAGTTAATTACTTATTTAGGCTCTGTCCCCCTGCCGGATTACAAATCCCATGTCTCCTTCGCTGCAGTCCCCAGTTCCTAGAAAAGAGCCTGGCTAATCACAGGTGCTCCAGGAACGTTTGATATGAGTGCAAGCATGAGGGAGTAGATGAAGCAAAGCAACATACTTCCCGTAGGGAGCATTTAAAAAACATTTTGGTTTTAAACAAATCTCACATCTATTTGGTTCAGCTTTATTTCCTTTTTAAGCCTCTGTACTTTGAGGGCAACTTAACTCATATGTTTTTATTAATCCACACCCAGGATGCTCAGAAAAGCTTGTTTGATGTCCAAGAAACTTCACAAAAGAAACAAAAACCACATCCTTTTATGAATGACATTTCTTTATTTTTTCCCCCCCTAGAATGGTTTAAAACTAGACTTATTTTGTTCTCAGGTGAGATCCACCCTAAATCTGAATTTCATCTAACTTCTAATTAATTTTCGAGGTTCTCAGCATCCAAGGTTGGCAATGGTGGGAAAACTATTCCAGGAGATTATAATTTGCAGAAAACTAAGGGGGCTGGTATGTTTCTAATCTACTTTTATTGGAGTTATTAAATTTTTAGCTATCTAAACATGTATAGATATTGACTACATTTCATACTCTATCCTCTTAGACTGGAGCACGATATACACAGTCACCTGAACTTCTGATAACAATTATAAACTCTGCATAAATACATTCTTCTTACCACATAATATCCTCTCCATCATACTAACAGTTCTAGCATGTTAGAAAGCAGAGCTGTCCCTCAGTACCTGTTCTCCCTTTCCTCCTTCACAACTGCAATGCCTGATATGTAGCTGGACCATAGCTAAAAGACTAAATCGCCTGGCTCTCTCTTATAGTTTACAGGTAAATACATTTTGACCAGTAGGACTCACTGAAAATGTTTCTGATTTCCGGGAATTTTTCTTACAGGGAGGAGTCTGCCCTTTTCCCGCTGCCTTCCTCTTTCCCGCTGGCTGGAATGCAGCATGACGCAGAAGGCTGGACCTTAAGCAGCCTCAATGAGAACCTCAATGAGAGCCTCAAAGCAGAAGCCAGGAGCTGAAGGTGATGGTAAAAGCAAGCTAGATTCTAAATCCCTGAGTATTTCATGAGGCTGCCAACACTCTGGGTTACCTATCTCTAGACTGACTTTATGCAAAAGAGAAGTAAATAATATCTTGTTTTGGCCATTCTTGTATTTGATTCTTTGATCTTACAGATAAATCTAATCCTAATTTAAAAAAAAAAAAAAGAAACCTAGGAAATAATTTAAAAAGACAAATAACATGAAAATGGTAGCAAAGTATTATCTGCCTATGACATTGCCCAGGAGTCAAGGCAAGGGATTCTGGGAAATTTTGAAGAAACTGGTTATTGTTTTATCATTTTTCTTTATTTCCTAGATGTGCCAGTAAGGAATAGCTTTACTGTACATACCAGGTTTCTTCTGTCCTTCAAAAGAGGAAAAAAAAAACCACAACACTTTATGATTGGAGTATCAAGACATCTTAACCTAACAGTCACACTAAACTTTATTTATTCTGATTTGTTTTGCATTTTATTGTATATATTTTCATCCTTAATTATTTTCCACTTGCGTTCTTATTAACCTTTAGTCACCTTCTGTGTGGGAAGATCATGAAATAAATATTTTGATGATGACCTGATGTATCAAATTAAATGAGGAGACTCCCTCTTCCATTTACAGTGCTTTCTCTCAGGCCAAGAGGCAGGTTATAAAGGGGGTGATGCCTGAAGGACAAAGACTGCCTTTTCATCATTCAGTAGGATATGTTTTAGGGCAAATGAGTAAAATGTATACGGATTAGTTACTAAGCATTAAATGTAAATTGGCCTTCTTCTGTTTGAATGCAAAAATTATTCTCCTCTAATAAAGTAAGGGACTTCATTCTTATGAAGCAAGA
Source organism: Mirounga leonina (assembly GCF_011800145.1). Classification (NCBI taxonomy): domain Eukaryota; kingdom Metazoa; phylum Chordata; class Mammalia; order Carnivora; family Phocidae; genus Mirounga; species Mirounga leonina. Next base: position 56,930,672 of record NW_023270451.1, read on the forward strand.
ACAAATGAGTGCCCTGCCCATGAGGGTTGCTCTGCGGGCTAGAGATTCGCAATGTATTCAAAGACTAACTTCCATTTTACCTACATAAAAATAACTGAAATGATTAACACATGATGATCTCCCAGGATCTTCACACATTCTTCCTCATAGATTTATCATGATATGAGATATATGTATATGGGCAAATCTGGGAACAAAATAGAGATCGTAATGCTGGCCATAAAAGCTCTCTCATAAGCAGCACTTCAACATGGAAATAAATAACCTTAAGTAAATCTCTGACATGTCTCTCCTCCCTATTTCTCTTCTTACAACTTTTGTTTACCTTCAGTTTATCTAAGGTCTAGAAGAGGTTGATCTTTCCTTGGAGTGTCCTGTGAATCCTTTCTGATTGCAGAACTGCTGCTAAGCATCAACTATGTGTCACTGTTTCTTAGTTTCTAAGCCTGCAAAATGGGCTTGAAAATGAAAAGATGGAAAATTCGGTGTATTACGCTAAGCTCATCATTTCAAAGGAATACACTGAAAAGGCAATATAATTTGTATCTCAATCAGAATAAATAATACTAAGTCTTCACATAAGAAATAGTAGACTCTCGGCCTTAACACTCAGCATGGCATCTGGGCCACTGACCTACGTGAGTAAATGCCTGATTTTCATCAAGTGTGCATTCTGCTAGCTTTTAGGCAATGCCTTCTCTTCTAGCAGAGGAACCTCTGTATTTTCCAGAAGTGTTAAGAGCATGAAAAACAAGAAAAATGAAGGAAATGTAACCAACCAGAAGAGATTAAGGTCACATGGTAACTAAATGCAATGTGGTACCTTAGACTGGATCCTGCAACAGAAAAAGGAAATTAGTGTGGAAACCAGTAAAATCTGAATGAAGTCTTTATTTAACAGGATTTACCAATGTTAATTTCTTAGGTTTGACTATGATAAGATTCGAACATTAGGGGAACCTAGGTGAAGGATACATATGTATAGGAATTACACTATTATTTGTAACTCTTTGGTAAATCTAAAATAATTTCAAAATAAAAATATTTTTTAAAGGGTGTACAAAAATCAAAATACAACTTCATTTGGAGGATGGGAGAATAAGAAAGAGGTGTAAAAAGCTAAAATGTTTATATCCTTTATGGGGAGCATATTATTTTTTAATTGATTAATCGAGAAAGAGCATAACAACACTACAATCATATTACAATACATAAATGTATCAAATCAACATGCTGTATTAGCTTTACACAATGTTATATGTCAAATATATTTCAATTAAAGAAAAAAGCAGTCTATACATATAACTTTGAAATATGGACTTAAATACTAGACACTAGGTCTACACAAATTGAAAGTGATTTTCTCTGGGACACAGGGACCAAAAGAGGGCAGAGGGCTACCTTTTTCTTATTATTCTTATAAGTCTTTTAGCATAATTTGACTTTTATAATACAGTACATATAATTGACTGTAAATAATTAAAGTAATTTTAGAAATAAACAATATTTTTATTGGATAGTATGTGATAATCACCAAAATACCATCAAAATATCAGAATATCAGAAAAACAGTATTACTCTGGCTCCATTAAAGACTACTTATTCCTGTTCTATTAGGTGGCTTTCTCTAATCATTTTTAAGTAGATTTTTAAGGATCTGAAGTCTGAGATAATTTCAAGGGCCAGGACAGGCACCCCTCAGCAGTTATTGAGCATGAGACCTACTGCCTTCCAACAAAACTGCAGCACCCAGCACTGATCAACACAAATCTACTGTGCTATTTAAAAGTCTTATCATACGATGTTACTAAAATCAACTTTCTGGAAAGGGTTTGAAGCTCATGAAAGTCAAGATGTCTTAGAAATGTAATAGATACTTTAGGAGCTCGACATTCTGCCTTCTATTACAAAACATGGCTAAGTTCAACAAGGATCTATAAGCATAAAAAAGCACATCAGATGCTTGCAAAAGGTAAATAAAAATAAATATCTGGAAAAAAATGTTTTCTCTAGGAAGGCTAGGATTAGGACCTTAAGGAAATGAGATGCCATGGATTTTGAGGGCATACATTGCTGTGAGGGAGAGAGAACTAGGGAAGCTTTTATTTCAATTTTAAGGTTTCTTTTTTAGTCTTTCTACTCTTTTTCTCTCTTCCTGTTTCCAGTCATTATTATCCACCTACTTTCTATCTTTTCCTTCTCTTCTTTTTATTTACAATTTTCCATGTTTTTCATCTTACTTTCTTAAAGGAGGCCTCTTTTGAAGTGTGCCTTTTATCTCAATAACTAACAAGAAACACTATTAATAATAGAGACTCATATATCTCTCATATTCCTCAATATGCCACCTAATAGAACAGGAATAAGTAGTCTTTAATGGAGCCAGAGTAATACTGTTTTTCTGATATTTTGATGGTATTTTGGTGATTATCACATACTATCCATAAAAGACATCCCAAGGACTTTGAAATTCTTTAAAATGTTTAAAGGGAAAAAAATAAAAGAAAATGTTTAGAGTTAAAAAAAAATAGATGTGGTTATTTTGCTACTATTTTACTGTTGTTTTTATCATTTTGTTTTTTCATAATTATTCTGAATTATTAAGATTCTAAGAACATTCTTGAAGATTGGACATGTAGGAATTTTTGAGAAGGAGAAATGATACATGTTACTAGTTCCTATGTAATGCTTCAATTTCTTTCCCTGTGTTTGTTTTTATGTTTTATTGCTAGATCCATCTGTAAAGAAAGGCTGGAGTCTTTGCCTGAAGGAAAGAGTATATGAATATGTAAATAATACTTTAATGTGATGAGATTTTCTTATTTGAATATAAATTTGATAGGTAGTGTTATCCTAAATATCAACACAGTTCAGAATCAGATGATCGCATTCTGTTAACTATTTCTAGATTCCATTTGCAACTGTGTGATGTGCTGAACAAGTATATAAAGATGGAAACACGAAAACTGTATGCTTTTTATTTAAAGAAATCTAGGCTTTTTTTTTCACTTCATGTATTTATTAAGCATAGATGAAGGCAAAAAGTGAAATTTAAGGACAATCAGACACCTTATCACAGAGGATCAACACTGCATAGATTCTTATATTTTAAGTTCTTTTCCAGAGTGTGATTAATTTACCAAGGATGTGCCTACTTTCTTTATCCAAATTCAAAACTCAAGAAATCCCCTTCAATGTTTTATATGAAGGAAAAAATAGTAAACACTGTCATTAAAAATCATCGTACTACCAAGAAAACACACTGAACTATGGGAACTGGATTAGCACTTACATTCTTTACTTATCAAGAGATAGTTCATGGATAAGGTCACTGAAAATTTGGCCTTGGTGAAGAAAATCATGACTAACATTCAAGTGTATTTAATAAAAAAGAAGGTCAGACAAGGATTTCAGCATTGAGAATAAGGTGGGGAAGCAGTGCAAATAAACAGTAAGAAGCCTATTTTTTAATTATGCTGAAAGCATTAGTAAAGTTACAAAGAACAATACTTTTTAACATCATATTTCTGTCTGAAAATGATGGTCCAATAAAGATGGGAAAGAAACCTGACAGCCCACTTTGTGCTGGCAAGTGTCCTGAAAATACAGTGGAGGAAAACAAATTTGAATTCAAATTAGGAGAAAGTTAGTGACTAGAATAACAGAGGTGGATTAGGGCTCAATAAATCAGCTAGTTCATGTCATTGCTTAACTGGGTATAAGAAAATTATCCAAAGTCAACTGGCTAGTCCATTTTAATACCTCCTATAAAATACACTTCCTTCTGCAATCAGCTTTAGTAAATAGCTCCAGAGCATAAAGGCCTATTTATTGAGAAAATATTATCTCAAGTTTAAAAGAAAGAAATGTCTTAGATATTGTGATTACCATACCTGATGTAACTTTGCAAACACTGTAGAACTTGTCAAATGATTTATTAGGGAAGCTATTTTCATCTAGTTTTACAACTTATAAACACAATTTAATTTTACTATGACTTAAAAATTTATACCTCTAAGCTCTCACTTTCTCTTGACCCCTACATTTGTGTATCCAACTCCTAACTTAATATCTCCATTTGGGTTTCTAATATTCATCTTAAAACTATCATATCAAAAACTGAAAGTCTACATGCCTTCTTTCTACACACACACACACACACACACAAACATACACACATACTTGGCTCATCCTGCTGTCTTAGGAAATGGAAACTTCATACTTTGAGTTGATCAGGTCAAAAATCAGGAAATCTTTTTGGCTCAATTTTTTGAATATAACTAGAATCCCAACACTTCTCATCACTTCCATTACTAGCTTGTTTAAAGCTATTATCATCTTTTAGATATTCAATTCCCATAACTTCCATAAATTCCCATGCTCTTCCCACTTTCAGGAGGGAAGGATACTTGTTACTTACTTACTGATTATAATCTCTAAGCCCTCTTATAGTCTACTCTCATAAAAAGCCTCATGATCCTTCTAAAACATGACTAAAATCTTCTCATTCCCCTGCTCACCAACCCTCATGATTTCCTACTTCATTCAGAGAATGTCATAGAGCCTTCTCCAATCACTCTATATAAAACAGCAATCTCTATCTGGCATTCCTAGAGCTTCCTACTTTGCTTTATTATTTTCCCTGATACTTATCACTCAGACAAATTTTACACTTAATTATTTATATAATTCCTGTCTGCCTTCATTAGAATCTAATAAGCTCCATAAAGGTAAGGGTGCATATGTATTTTATCTGCTACTTTATTCTAAGCACCTAGAAAAATACTCAGCTGAATAAATATCTTTGAATGCATAAATACATCAAGCAATCAATGATGAACAAAGTTAAAGGGACTGTCACAGAAATCTATCATATAATGAATTATTATGGATTGAATTATGTCCCCCAAAAGATATGCTCAAGTCCTAACTCCAGGAATCTGTAAATTTAACCATATTTAGAAATAGGGTCTTCTCATTAATCAAATTAAGATGAGGTTATACTGGATTAGGGTAAACTCTAATCCAGTGATTCATGGCATCATCATCAGAAGAGGGAGATACAGACACACGCACAAAGAATGCCGTGCAAAGGAGACAGAGATTGAAGGGATGCATCTACAAGCCAAGGAATTCCAACAACAGCCCATAACCACTATAAAATAGGGAGAATCCGCCCTTTGAGCCTTGACAGGGATGATATGGTCCTGCTGACATCTGGATTTCGGACTTCTAACCTCCAGAAATAGCAGACAATAAATTGTTGTTGTTTTAAACTACCCAGTTTGTGATAATTTGTTACAGCAGCCCTAGGAGAGTAATACATGAATTTTATACTCTTTTTCCTCAAATCCTAGAATATTAAAAATTCAGCAGAATCTTCAAATGGAGGTTTCACAATATATATAAGATCTTTTCCATAGGATAATACACACAATGCTTGACCAACAGCAGTGGTTTTGGGGTTGACTTGCTCATCAAAATCAAGAGACAAAATAGGCTTCACTCAGCCTCTAAGAATAGGCTTTTACAGAGCCTCTAACAAAGCATGCAGGACAGACATGCACAGGAAACACAGAGCAGATGCTCATGACTCCCAGCTACAGCTGTCAAATGTCCCAATTTCTCTAAGATGGGATGTATGTGATTATGAAAGCTGAGGTCTAGCGAGTATGGACTACCTTGATTTGCAAAAGCCAACAGCTTCAGGGTCCCATTGATTTTTCCACCTTGCTAGACTCTCCACCTTGCTAGACGTATAACCCTCTCAGAAGTATGGAACTAAATGCCATCTCTGATGTAGCTGATTACTCATCAATTACAGGTTACTCAATAAACAGTCTAGAAACCCCAAGTATATGTGCATCATTCATTATATATCAATCTTAGCAGGACTCTTGTTTATCTTGCATCTGGCACACACTAACATAGTCCCTGTATTCATGTGTCAAGGAGGATAACTCAACCAAGGGTCAAATCCTTAGATGCCCCTCAGACTAAAAGAAAGGCAGCAGATCAGGTAAATAACCATTTCCTTCCAGAGTACAATGTATACCTTAAAAATACATTTCCAAGAACTGTCCAGGTGAATTAATACAAAATGTTTCTTTCATTTGTGTAGCACACTGTGTAACTTAAAGCATTTACATATAACCACATTTTCCCTCAACAACTCACTGAGGCAAAATAGGGCACTTGTGATCTTCTTTACTTAATTACAGTCCTCAAAATGAAAAACTCAGTAGCTTATAAAAGGCCTTTCTATTAAATCTTCCAACACCTATGTTTAAGAACCTATTGTTGCTAATTAAGTCGAATTAGGAATGTTTAAATGTATTCCCAAGTTTTTGAGGACAAACCTCATAAAAATAATTAGTAAGCTCTTGTCATAATCATTTCTTGACTCCACTTTAGACATCAATTATTGGGATGTTATAATCATTACTGTGATGTAGTCCAGTGTCCTGTAGGTGTATTTTCCCATCCAATTGCGGATGGCTCCTGGATCTAATCTAATGAATATAATAGTCTAATCTCCGCCAGCCACCAAATGCAGTTATTTCACCAGGATAAACTCCAGAGAACTGAACGAAAACTAGGAAGCCAAATCCACTAAATTATTCCACGGTAAAATATACTACTAATAAGAATCTGGTTTATATGAATCAAGAGAGGGTAGAATCTTCAAGGAAGCCTATTCTATTCCTTAATCAGAATTTCATGTTATTATTCATTTATACATGGATAAAATTTGTTTTATTTTATTCTTTCCTTTTCTGTAGAAAAAATGTGCTTATACATTTTTTCTTCTGGAGTTGAAATTTTTTTTAGCTCTTTTTTTAAGATTTTATTTATTTATTTAATTGACAGAGAGAGAGAGAGACAGCATGAGAGGGAACACAAGCAGGGGGAGCGGGAGAGGGAGAAGCAGACTTCCCGCTGAGTAGGAAGCCCGATGTGGGGCTCGATCCCAGGACCCTTGGGATCATGACCTGAGCTGAAGGCAGTCGCTTTAACCAACTGAGCCACCCAGGCGCCCCAGAAATTTTTTTTTTAGCTTTTAACAACACATATTTCCATGCATTAGCAGTCTCAGACTGTCAAAAAACATTGCTAATTCAGTATAATTATTACATTCAATATGGCAAACACTTTAGTTTGATATAGCTCTCACTGTCTCCTCTATTAAACAAATATTTATTGAACACCTGCTATGTACCAAGAACTAGAAAGTGCTAGGATGTCTGCAACAAGGATGAATAAAACATAATTACTCTCTAGTTCACAATCTGATTGAAACTAAGCCTTAATGTTATAGAATCCTTTCAATATGAACTACTATCATATGATCATAATCAATTGCTTTATACTATATTCTGGAATTTAGGTTTGAAATTTTAAAATGTTTTCTACTAATTTTCAACATGGAATATAAGTATTAGGAAAGTTACTAGAGAAATACAATTCCCTGGTTAAATAAGTTTGAATATTCCAGAGTATATTGCTCCCTCAGTGGCTATGAAAAGTACTTCGATAAAGAAAACTGTTTGTCCCACTGTTTCTAAATTCATTTGACCTTGGAATAAGTTTTCCACAGATTACCTAGCAAAATCCTAGAGAACCGATGTCTTGCAGAACACAGTCTGATGCACTGTAACAAATACTGATGGGTCTATCTGATTTAAAGAGTATGCTTAACTCATGTCATTTCCTAAAATATTTATTTTTATTTATTTATATTATTTATAATATTTATACTTCAATAACTATCTATTTTTAGGAAAATATCTCAAACAGTACCACATCAGGGATTAAGTTAGTGTTTTTTTCTTCTCTTCTTCAGCTAGAAACAGGACAAAATAGTAGACAATATAGCAAGGAATAAACATTATCTTGGAGTAGACTAATTCATTTGCTAATTCCACAAATATTTATTAGTCCACTTCTGGGTCAGGTTTTGTCATCAGGCACTCGGAAAACAACGTGAATCAAATAGAGAAGGCACCTGCACTGGTGGAGTTTACAACTAGTGAAGTACAGACATTAATCCAATAACCATACAGACATATGCATAAATTTCAAATGAATAGCTTTTATAAAGGAGCGCAACTCTTCCATATTCTGGCAAAAATTGATCAGATGGTATCCTCTTAGCTATGTAAATGTAAAAGGCAAATTACCTTTAGATGATCCCTCCTGTTCTTGGAAGAATAACTTGAGTAGCGTCCCTCGGATGATTAACTATCTGGGAAACAAGCCCCATTGTCCTGGGTGGGGGGAAACAAAACAAGCAATGGAGTTATGTTTTAAGTAGCTCTAGGACACCATTGTTGGAGGCTCTGCAGAAAGCTGGCCACAGTTTCTGGAGCTAGAACTAGCCCTGACCACATTTGCCCTGGCTGACCCACATTTGGGAGGCCATGACCTTGAAATGCAAGAAGTGGTAGCCATGAGAGTAACCCTGAATCCTCAGGCCTCCTGAGATATGAAGACCTCTCAGTTGAACTTAACATTGGCTATGAGCAGAACTGCTAAGAAAGTGCTCTGCCCTCCTGATAAAAGCTGGAGTGAAGGATCAGCTGCCTCCACTGAGTTACAGAACCACCCTTCAAAAATAACTTTCAGCATGAGAATGACTTCTTAACTTAGCAGCCTGCAATTTCTGCCTGAGATACTCATTCTTGCGTCTTGAGGCACAATCAGACTGTCTTAAATATCTATTGCTTCACGCCTATGAGGCAACAAAACTCAGAACCCAGCTCTCTCCATTTCTCCAGTACTTTTCATAGCCACTGAGGGAGTGAGTAGATGCAGTGAGTAGATGAAGAGGCTTTCACTTTAGGATCCTGGCTTATTCATCTGACACTTTCTTTTTTTTTTTTTTTTTAATTCTTATGTTAATCCCCTACATTACATCATTAGTTTTAGATGTAGTGTTCCATGATTCATTGTTTGTGCATAACACCCAGTGCTCCATGCAGAACGTGCCTCTTTAATACCCATCACCAGGCTAACCCATCCTCCCACCCCCCTCCCCTCTAGAACCCTCAGTTTCATCTGACACTTCTTTTAACCAAGCTTGTTTTCTTTGAAATAGGAAATGTAACAGTGTAGGGGATTTTTTTCATTCCATTTTCTTATACATAATATTTGTCCTTCACAACGAGGCTTCCACTTACTGTAAGTTGGGAGCTATGAATTAGGACCTTTAGAGCAGAAAGATTAGCAAAATATAAAGTTTCTGATCTTTATAACAAAAGATATTTTTTAAGACAACTATATTTTAATACAAAGTTTTCTCTAGGAATACTTTTCTAAATAATGGCTTGCAAACTTTGAATATATTGACCCGATATATTCACTAAAGACCTGGTGAGCTACAACACAGGGTTTGACATAGAGAAGGTCCAGAGCAGAACAGAAGCCTGTCCCTCAGAGTTGTGAGGGATATTGATGGAACAAAACAGAAAAGTGAAGTTGCCAGTGGAACATATGTCCTGGTGTCCCCCCTCTTTAGACAGAAGCCCAGAGTAGAAAATAAGTTGGATTAAGGGGCCTTGAAATGGCAGTTTGTTCCATGACGTTATTTGGGAATCTAAAAGGAACTGCTGCATAGGATTGCCCCATACCCACCAGGAGATGCATGGTAGACAACTCTGCACCCATCATACTTAGGCAGAAAAAGAGTTTAGTGCACCTGAGCTTCTTCTTTTGGCTTCTACGACGTATGAAGGGAATCATGTGATCCCCTGACTATGCTGAAGGAGAGGGATTACAGAATTCACGGAGTCAAGATTGAGCCAACGGAGCTGCCATGGATGCCCAACCATGGTTACAGCAGGAGATGGCAATACAACACATGCTCTAGGGGAGATAACCTAGTCTAGGGGCCAAGTAGAGGATGTGGCCAAGACTCAAGGAGTTCGTCACTGTAAGAGACCATTGGCTCCCCAGTCAGCCAGAGTTGAATCACCAGTTACCTACATTAAAACCTCTCTGTTGAGTGGTGCCTGGGCGGCTCAGTCATTGGGCATCTGCCTGCGGCTCGGGTCATGATCCCAGGGTCCTGGGACCGAGCCCCACATCGGGCTCCCTGCTCCGTGGGAAGCCTGCTTCTCCCTCTCCCACTCCCCCTGCTTGTGTTCCCTCTCACGCTGTCTCTCTCTCTCAAATAAAGAAAATCTTTAAAAAATAAAGAAATAAATAAAACCTCTCTGTTGAAACAGTTCCAGTTTTCCCTACTAATCTGGCCCAAACTGGTAACAGTCATATTGTTTTTATCCTAGAAAAAGATCATGTACAATGTAATTTTAGGTCAATTTCTTCTGGAGAATAAAAAAAGAGAGACTAAAACTCAAAACTAAAGTTACTCAAAAAATATTTCTCACATATATAACACAGCTAGTTGTGTCCTTGACTAGATTCATAAGGTTCTTTGCCTTCTTATATATACATTTTTCACATTCAAAGGGATTTCTCATGCTTACCATGTCCTCTTTCCTTGCCCTGCATGGGTATGAATTGCTATCTATATTGGGAAATGCAACTGTACAGAGATGTTTATCATGTTGGCTCCATATATCCTAACATTTGTGGAAAATAAATGGTTACTTGGATGTATATCTGCAGGTTTCATTTTCCATGGTGGGACAGAAGCATGGTCTAAAAATACAATTCAGTATTTATATCTTAGCCTGGATGAGGCAAATTTAAGAGTAATTTAAAAATATACCCCAAGCAAAATGAAAATTAAGAAGTAGAAATTTTCTAAATACAAAATAAATACATCTTCAAGGGAATGAACTCCTTTTAAGTGCCCATCACACCACATCTTGTCCCCACAGCATAGCAGCTATTCTATATTCCTATGTGTAATTGGAATATTGTAATATTTTTAAGTGACAGTTTTTTAAAAATAATTAAACCATGTGGGTGTTTCTGTATATCACAAACTGCGACATGTGATTGACCTGATAATGATAAAAAATAATAATGGTTTTTTTAAGGAGTGTGTTTGAGATAGAGAAGGGCTGCAAAACTGACCAAGATATCAAATACTTTTACGATGAATACAAGCAAAAAGGATACCCTGCATGAATGGTGAATGTTGAACCTGCCCTAAGGGATTCAGAGGCTCTAACCTAACTAAATACAACATCCTGAGAGGTGAGAGTAGGAAAGCATGCTATTATATGTCACAGGAAACATTCTGATTCTGGTGTCTCATTCTCATGACAAAGGTGGCAACCAGAATAGAGAATGGCACAGCATGGATCCATCCTCCCGACAAAGACAGGAAGAAGAATGGAAAATAATGCAAAGTTAGCACCTTCTTGTTCAAATACATTGTAATCTTAGGGTCTTCCTCTCTTCCAGAAAGGATGTAAGACACTTAGTCCTGACAAAGTGTAACTGTGATCTAATAATTGCTAGAACTCCAGGCTTTAGAGAATTTCAGGGTTTTACAAATAGGAAGGCATACTATCACTCATAAGTGTTTTCACTTTCCCAGAGGGTTGTCTTGTTTTGTTTAGTTTTTGAAAAGGAAATATAATTGTTATACTACTGAATCATACAGAAAGTAGAACTGGGACTCCTCAAAATTTGCACTGTGGTAATCTTAGACTATTAGCAAGAGAAAATAATTTATGTTGGACAAAGACAGGAAAAAAACCTACACAAATCCTGTGGTTACAACATTTGTCATTGTAGCCAGTGGTCATACAGAACAAATAGCATGGCTCTTTCTATGTATGTACATATGTGTGTTCATGCTACTGTATATTTATGGATGAGAGATAGCTAGAGATTATAACAATAAAATCACTTTATAAAGGTCAGTAGAACAACTCATTGTTATATGTCATTAAAAATATTTTTCAAGAGTCAAAGCTCCACAGTTAAAGGAAACTAAAGAAATTGAAGATTTTTATGAGAAAAACTTGTAAGCAAATACTATTATCTGGGTGTCCATTATGTTTTCTGTAATAATTTGATCATTCCAAACTGTAATTAGGGAATTTCACCACAAATTCAGCAGGCTGTGACTCTTTCAAAACCTTATGGATGTGGACTTTCAAACCTTCATTCCAAAATATTTTTTTGCCATATTGAAATCTTAACTTCTGAAATAACATTTTGAGAAGTTCTAGTAGCAATTAAAAGAGGCTTTATATGCATTGATGTATTTAACTCTCTCATAACATCTCTACTTTACAAAGAAAAAACTAAGCACAGAGTCAAACATCTGTGTGGAGGAAGCTGGGATGGAATCTTACAGTTTTGAAACAAGGAGTGAAGTTGACACTAACACAAAGTATTTATCCTTTGAAACATATACTGTGTCATATACGTGTGGAGAAATTTAAATCTACTTTTCATATGGAAAAAAATAATGTGACAATTGTGTCTAACTTATTAATTAATAGAAATACGAGATCTAAAACATGACTTGCTGAAGGAGTTGTCAACAGACCTGGACTTTGTATATTATATACCTTCTACTTGTTTTTTGTTTTAAGGGACTCAGCTGTGGCTAAAACCCAGGTTGCTCAAAATGGGACATTAAGTATTTGGGTTCCTGTCCAACTAAGCTCTTTGTGTGAACATCTTAAAGGTCTCGTGATAGAGACAACAGCTAAACATATTGGAGTTACAGCTCCATCTTAAGACCTGCTCTCTCAAACGACTGGGCAGTGAAGCACTGTACAGTGTCCCAGAGGGAGGAAGAAACCACTCTGAAGAAAAAGCAAGCTCAAGTTCACTAGCTGAAGTCTAGTCAATAAAATGTCAGGGGAAAAACCTGAATGTCATGTAGTAGGTGGAGATCAGGCTGCATGCGGAGTTTAAGAAATTGAAATATTAAATTAAATAAAAATTTCATAGTCAATTTTATAGAAATATGTTCAGAATAAAGAGAGACCTCCAAAGTTAATAGTAGACTTGCAACACTTTCAGAATGTGTACATATATAGAAAAATGTCCACAATATTAACAAGAGCTAACATTTTTAGATGCTTACTCTGTGGTAGGCATCATTCTAAGTGCTTTTGTGCATTAAATCATCCTCACAATAGTTCTATGATGTAGAACTTATTATTAAAATTATATCATTTTATCCATAGGGAGACTGAGACACAGAGAGGTTTAGAACTTGTCCAAGATCACACATCTATTAAGGACTAGAACTATACTTTAACTCAGGCAGCTAGTTCTTGGGGTCTGTGCCCTTAATCACTAAGATGCAACCTCTTATACTGTTGAAAGCATTAGATAGCTAGAGGAAGGAACCTGGGGGGAAGGTTGGCATTCCAGGGATTCCACTGAAAAAACTGTACACCAATGACAGTTTACTTATTATCTGAATTGTGTCTTTGATTGTACTTCAGGCTGGTTTGGTCTGGAAAACACAGGTTGCACATGTAGAAGGAGGAAATGGAAGAGAAGGGGAGGAAAAAGAAGAAACAAAAAAGGAAACAAAGGGAAGGAACTACAATCGAGAACAATACACTTTCTACCGGCTTCCCATATAAAACGTTCTTGCTTAGTCTTTGCGGCAAGGACCCAAATGAGCATGAACCAATACTGCAATTATTATCCTCGCTGGATGCCATCCTGTGCTACTGCTTGTTTATATTTGCTAATAAGTTTTGAGTTATTGGTTCTGTTCCCAGCCCATTTAAATGGTTTACAGAAAAAGGAAAGAATGTGTGATTACAACAATCCAAGAAGGTAATTAAAATATTTTCAGAATCCCTGTTATATAAATAATACCTATTCATATTTACTTGTTCTGACAGGTGTTACCAAACGCCATTGAAAAAGTTAAATTCTTAGAATTTCATTAAAAGAAAGAACATCTTACTACTTACTTTAGAATGCGCTGGAGAAGGAAAACCTGGTGACAATTATGTCAGCTCTGACTGTCCAGGTATAAAATGATTGATGCTTGTGAAAATAAGGGTTGTAGCTATTAAAATGTGAAGAGTCGGTATCTGGCTTCTTTCATTTTATGCTAGTTTTGATAAATATATTAAAATTGCTAGATGTATTAAAATATTCTAAACATTAGAACACTCAAAAAGTCAGTATCTTAGGATAAATTGATGTATATAAGCCCCAAAATGTTATACTGATTTTTGCCCTTTTTATGTCTCTACTAGTAACCTAAAAGTTACTTAGTTGCTATCCCTGTAGTCCAAAACATCATGTCCCATTAATGTCCTTCACATCTGAAAGATTTTATTTTCTCTGGCAAATCACTCAGTTAGTTCCTCTAGGTCTTAATCTTCTCATCTCTAAAATGGAATAGTTACTAAATTTTCTCCCTTCTTTATTGCCTTCTTTCTTTTTTTGAGTATAGTTGACACATAATGTTACATTAGCTTTGGGTGTACAAATTAGTGATTTGACAAGTTTATATATTATGCTATGTTCACAAGTATAGCTACCATTTGTCCCACTGCATTGCTATTACAATATCATTGGCTGTATTCCTTATGCTCTGCTTTTTACTCCTGTGACTTACCCATTCCATAACTGGAGGCCTGTATCTCCCTTTCCCCTTCACCCATTCTGCCCAACATACCACCCCCCTTCCCTCCAGAAACCATTAGTTCTCTGTATTTATAGTTCTGATTCTGCTTTTCATTTATTTATTTTTTTAGATTCCATTAATGAGTGGAATCATATGGTATTTGTCTTTCTCAGTCTGACTTATTTCACTTAGCATAATCCCATCTAGGTCCATACCATGTTGTCTCAAATGGCACGAGCTCATCTTTTTTTATGGCTGTGTAATATTCTATTGTGTGTATATACCACATTTTCTGTACCCATTTGTCTATTGATGGACACTGAGATTGCTGCCATTGTAGATAATGCTGCAGTAAACAGAGGGGTGCATATATCTTTATGAGTTAGTGCTTTGTTTTCCCTGGGTAAATACCCAATAGTGGAATTATTAGATCATATGGTATTTTTATTTTTAATTTTTTGAGGAACCTCCATACTTTTTTTCCACAGTGGCTGTACCAATTTACATTCCCACCAACACAAGGGTTCCCTTTTCTCCACATCCTTGCCAACACTTGTTGTTTCTTGTCTTCCTGATTTTAGCATTCTAACAGCTGTAAGGTGATACCTTATTGTGGTTTTGATTTGCATTTCCCTGATGATTAGTGATGTTGAGCATCTTTTCATATGTCTGTTTACCATTTCTATGCCTTCTTTGGAAAAATGTCTATTCAGGTCCTCTGCCCATTTTTTAATTGGATTGTTTGTTTTTTGGTGTTGAGTTGTAGGAGTTCTTTACATATTTTGGATATTAACCCCTTATTGGATATCTCATTTGCAAAGATCTTCTCCCATTCAGTAGGTTTCTTTTGTTTTGTTGACAGTCTTCTTTGCTTCGCCAAAAGCTTTTTATTTTGATGTAGTCCCAATAGTTTATTTTTGCTTTTGTTTCCCTTGCCTTAAGAGACATCCAGAAAAATATTGCTAACACTGATGTCAGAGAAATTACTGCCTGTGTTCTCTTCTAGGATTTCTATGGCTACAGATTTCACATTTACATCTTTAATCCATTTTGAGATTATTTTTCTGTATAATGTTAGAAAGAAGTCCAGTTTCATTCTGTTACATGTAGCTTTCCCGTTTTCTCAGAACCATTTATTGAAAAGACTGTCTTTCCCCCATTGTATATTCTTGCCTCCTTTGTTATAGATTAACTGACCATAAACATGTGGGTTTATTTCTGGGCTCTCAATTCTATGCCATTGGTATGTGTGTTTCTGTGATAGTACCATACTGTTTTGATTACTATAGCTTTGTAGTATTTCTTGAAATCTGAAATTGTGATACCTCTAGCTTTGTTCTTCTTTCCCAGGATTGTTTTGGCTATTCAGGGTTTTCTGTGGTTCTATACAAATCTTAGTATTATTTGTTCTAGTTTTGTGAAAAATGCTGTTGGTATTTTGAGAGGGATTGCACTGAATCTATAGATTGCTTTGCGTAACATGAACATCTTTTTTTAAATTTTAATTCTATTATGTTATGTTAATCACCATACATTACATCATTAGTTTTTGATGTAGTGTTCCATGATTCATTGTTTGCATATAACAGCGTAACATGAACATCTTGACAATATTAATTCTTCCAATCCATGAGCATGGAATATTCTTCCATTTCTTTGTGTCATCTTCAATTTCTTTATTGCCTTATAATGATACTTTGTTTAAAGATCACTTTCTGTTCCTCTAGCTGCAGGAATAATTTTAAATGATATTTTATGTTTGAATACTTTATATTCAAATCTGTGCTAATGATGTCTACCTTTAATATTCAAATTTAGTATTCAGACAAATTTTTAAGTATGATAGAATTTGTCCATGGAATAACCAAGTAAACATATTCATGCCTATATACATCCATCATATAGTATCACACAAGCAAGCAGTTTGGGGAAAATATTGTCATAATGTTTTAAGTTTTAAATAAACCAATATTTATATAATCAAAAGGCAGTTTTGTCTTCCTTGAAGCAATTATCTTGGAAGGCCATACACTTTATTTCAACAATTACACCACTGTTCAAAACAGTATTCCAACTCATCTTCTGGAACTGCCTTAAGAACCTATGGCACTTTTATGTTAACAGCCTTAATTCTTGCAAAATTTTATCAGTGATGGGTGGGTTTGGTTACTCTCAAAAGAAGACAGATTTTCTTACAGAACTCACTGAGTGACTCTTCTATAATACCAAAAGCAAGTATTCCAGGATTGTTTTGAATAATGGCAGCATTATTGTAATACATACACCCAACTAAGCTAGAATATGATACAACTTCTACAAATGAGCTTTCCCAAGGGAATTAATATGAAGACGATCATTAAACTGATAGTATAATTTCTAGTTTTTTTCTTTTATAAATTCCTTGCTTCAGCATTTATACATAATTTATACAGATTTTTTCTATCTATAGAAATGGTATGAGTATCTGTCATAAAATAATTGTCACAATGTATCGATAAATTTATCCTTTCCATATTTCATGTATTTCAAGTATATATCAACACATTGTATAATTGTAGAATTACACACAGTTACCTAAAGGTGGGACAGATGATTTAAGATGACATTTTTCTTTCTATTCTGTCCAATTTGTGTGTGATATTTTCTTTAATAGTATTTTTAAAAAGAAATATATTATTTGATAAAATTATTGCTCAACTCAATTCCATCAAAATGTCATCATTTTTATGTGCTTAAAAGGCTTCTTATCCTCTATTATTAAGTGATAAAAGATTATAATTTGACAAAAATGGATACCAAAATGAATGATTTAAAAATGTTTCAATAAAATTTAACATAAAATGCAAAGCAAATATAAAAAAGAATCTATTATTTAGAAACTACATTTTAATTTTTCTAACTCACTATATATTCATATGTGTGTCTGTTTGTATATATAAATATACACACAGGTATACATAAGCATACACATACACATGCATTTTATTATTACTTTTGGTTATTTCTAGATATATACCATACTTTTTAGGGTTTCACTTTTAGTTTACATTGATGATACTGGATTTCTAGATCCTTAAATATTTCTACATGCTTTAATAAAATCTGTATCTGTATCATAAAGCTTCTAATATTGTTACTATGGAAAAAAACTGCATTCAGTTAGTAAATGTCAATCATGTTCTTTAAATTAATTCTCTGCTGAGTGTAAGTAAGAAAGAGTTCTATGAATAAATTATGTTTCTAGAAAAATATACTAAAGATAAATTAAGTAAAATTGTACAAATATATGGTTAATGATCCTAGAAACTTAATTGTACATGACATATTTGAAAATATATTTAATTTTAATTGCAAAAGAAAAGCGCTTTGTCCATAATTTGAGAGAAATGAGGTACTTTTCATTGGAAAAGAAAATTTGTAGTACCCTAAATCAGTAGAAATGTAAATTTCCAAAGTAACTGATATAGCATTATTTTAGCATTATGCTATTCATTGAATAATAATTATACATTGGGTCAAAACTGCAGAAAACACAAATAAAGTAGATAAGATATCATTCCCTTCAAGAGGCATAGATTCTTTTTTTTTTTTTTTAAAGATTTTATTTATTTATTTGACAGAGAGAGAGACAGCAAGAGCAGAAACACAAGCAGGGGGAGTGGGAGAGGGAGAAGCAGGCTTCTTGCTGAGCAGGGAGCCCGATGCGGGGCTCGATCCCAGGACCCTGGGATCATGACCTGAGCCAAAGGCAGATGCTCAACGACTGAGCCACCCAGATGCCCAAGAGGCATAGATTCTATTAGAGAATACCAAACTGGCATGAAAGAGTTATCATACACATTGAAATGACATAGACGCTATCACAAATACTTACACACATTCTTTAATAAAGTAAAAACAAAAACAAAAGCAAGCAAACAAACAAAAAAAAACCCAGAAGTATAATCATTTCAACTGTGGGTACTGAAGAAATGTTTCTGAGGGGACAAGCCATTTTGATCGATCCATGAAGTTTAGTCCACAGCCTAATATTCGAAGTGTATTAGTTATCTAATGCCACATAAGAAATTATCCCAAAATTTAGCAATTTTATTTTTTTTAATTTTTTAAAAGATTTTATTTATTTGACAGAGAGATCGAGAGAGAGCTTAAGTAGGCAGAGTGGCAGGAAGAGGGAGAGGGAGAGGGAGAAGCAGGCTCTCCACTGAGCAGGGAGCCCGATGCAGGGCTCGATCCCAGGACCCTGAGATCATGACCTGAGCCGAAGGCAGCCAGCCACTTAACTGACTGAGCCACCCAGGTGCCCCTAAATTTAGCAATTTTAATACACATATACTATCCCATAGTTTCTAGGGATCAGAAATCTGGATATAGCTTAGCTGGATCCTCTGCCTTACACTTTTTCACAAGGCTACAACCAAGGTGTCAGTCCAGGGTCTGCAGTTTCATCTGAAACCCCAGCAGAGAAGGATCCACTTCCATGTTCACTTGGCTTCTGTTGGTAGAATTCAATTCCTCAGATATGTCAGACGGTGGACTTCAGCTGGTCAGAGCATACCCTCAATTCCTTGTGATAGGCCTCTCCAACAAGGCAGCTTGCTTCTTTTGAGTGTGTAAGTCAAGTAAGTGTGCTAGCAAGATCAAAGTCATAAGCTTTTGTAACCTAGTAATGCAAGTGACATCCCATCACTTTTGTCGTATTCCATTGATTAGAAGCAATTCCCTACATACAGCCCATACTAAAGCAGAGGGTAATTGCATACGGATGGGAATTCAAGGAGGTGAGGTCACTGAAGGCCCACGAAGAACACTGCCTACAATAGGGGTTAATAAAAATACTCACAGAAGCTCTATTGGAGAAAACAGGGACAAGAAATTTCAATCACATGTACTAAAGAAAAATTTCTTGGGGCAGTACCCATTTGGATTGATCCCTGAGGTATTAGTTTAGAAGCCTGCTAACATTCCAAGTAACAATACATTTTCATTTTGCATCTTGTTTGTTAACAAAAACTTGTTATACAAATGAGTTGGAAGAATTCCTTTTGACCTAGGATATTATTAAGGGTAAGTACTATTCTTTGAGCACTTATTACACGCCAGCCACTGTGCATCTATGTTCTTATTCAATATAACAATCTACCCATAAAACTGTATTTAAATGAGAAAAACTGAGCATATCATTTAAAGGTACTTTAGCGTGATATATGTTGCAATAATAAGTAGATCCATCATACAATGGCTCAATGCAACAGAAACTTATTTCTTGCTTTCATAACATTCCACTGTCTATCCATGTTGGCAGGGGTGAAGGTGAGGTGATGGGTCCTCCCCAAATTTTCATCTGGGGACTTAGGTTGATGGTATCTCTGCTGTCTTCAATATGTGGTCTCAAATACCATCATAAAAGTTGCCAGAAAACCATAGAGCAATTCATGTAGGCAGATCTTTTGTGCCTAGCCTAAAAGTAACACACATCACTTCTGTTCACATTCTTTCGATTAAAACTTCATCATTTGGCCATCCCTCGTTGCAAAGGAAGCCAAGAAATGCAAACTAGTTCTATAGCCTAAGAAGGAATGGAAAATGCATTTTGGTAAACAAGTAGCAGTTTCTGCCATTAAGTAAATGTCTCTAAAATAAAAGACCTCAAATAAGTCTGAGATCACTCTGATTGAAAAATTGCATGTGCTAGAATGTAGTACACCTATGTATCTCCTTGTGCTCAGGGCATTCTGAACTCCAGGTTCAAAAGGAAATAACCCAAACTACAAAATGGTTCCTTTTATCTAAAGCCAAAGTGCAACAAGGTGATGTATTTAATCTCACCTCAGGATTAGCTCCAGGATAGGATAAGGAAAATTTTAGCCATTTATTCCAACCTTAAGCTGCCTAAAAAAGTCTTGGAAAAAAAACAAAAATAAATATCCAGTTGCAGCGGCCATTTTAGAGTTCCTGAGGGGCGCCTGGGTGACTCAGGCAGTTTGACTCTTGGTTTTGGCTCAGGTCCTGATCTCATGGCTCCTGAGATCGAGCCTCTGCTCTCAGTCGGAGTCTACCTGGATATTCTCTCCCTCTGCCCCTTTCCCCACTCATGCTCACTCTCTCTCTAAAATAAATAAATCTTAAAAAAACAAAGAGAGTTCCTCAAATACAGATTAGTATGTGTAGATACCTGCGAAGAGCAGAGAAAGCTGAGGAACATTCATGATATTAAATATAGGCCCTGGGAGATTTCATGAGCTTCATTTTGGGAACATGCACTGTACTACAGCACTACTTATGCATGAGACGCATGTTTAAACAAGGACCAGATCAGGAAACGCAAGAACTTAGTGTCCTCTTGATTTTCTAATATTTTCAGAATATGATTGCTCTGGATTTTATTCCTTTTTTAACACCCCCATCCCTTCACTAACATCTGCCATATACACCTTCAGTTAGTGAATCACTGATCACCTATTTTATATCCAAGAGTCACCTAGTGGCCCAACTTGTGGGGCCCCATGTTTATCAACCAGATATTGAAAGCACTGCTTTGTACTTTCCAAATTCATATTTATCTACTTATTACCCACCATCCATTGACTCCTTGTCAGAAAGAGAAGATTAAAATATATATGATAGAATATATCGCACTAACAAACAACTAGTTCACCTACTTTGTTATTGCCAAGAACACACACACAACTCACTGCCTTCTCTGTTCAAAATGCTCTTTTCATGGTTCCAGTATTTTTGACCCCTACTAACACTCTATGTTGCAGCTGTTACTGATAGAAGTTGAATGGATCATCAGGCTTTTCTGGTAGAACCTGAGGATGCAGTGCAGAAAGATCAAAATTGGTACAAGAATTATGCTAATCAGCATTAGGCCAAAGGGAGCCCATCTAGGAGGGAAATACTCTCCTGTTTAGCTCTTTAAGCATCCCACTTTGCCAGAAGTCAACTACTTCAAAGTGATTCAGGGCATCAGATCTGAGCCTTATGACTCCTGTTGTACACCTCCAAATGAATCTATTCTGTTTCATTGATACTCACTAAACTTCCACAGCCTACTCTTTCCCACATTCATTTTCCCATTCACTCAAAATAGAAAATTTTAATATTTCATACAAGATTTGAAGGCTCCCAAAGATGCCACGATTCCCTTCAATGAAAGTCCAGTGAACCTTGTCCAATGCAGCTCATGAAACAATTCTGGCTAAGAACCTCCCTCTTCTTGGGATGCCTTAGAATTAGAATCTTTGGCACCTTAGATGAAAAGGCTTACATGTTTAATGAATTTGGTCTTAATAGATTAATAATTAATATAATTAAAAATAAATTCATTTAAATTATTTGGCCTAAATAGCTTCCCTTAGCCATGAAAATAGAAAGACATCCATACAAGAATCAAATTCTCCATAGGCCATAACCAAAATGGATCTTTTTCCTAAGTTCTGGCTAATTCTTACCTGATTGCTACTATTGGTCCTTCTTTTTTAATTATTTTTTTTCCTTTCCATCATAGCTCTGAACTTGATGTTTCAGGTGTACTTTCCATCTTGAAATTGTCTTATCTAAATTGTGGACCTTTGCCCTCAACGACCTCATTCCACTCCTAACCCTGGCTCTTGACTCTCTAAACTGCCTGGTCAGAATACCAGACTGGCTCACCACTTGGCATAAAATATAAGGTAAAACTTTCCTTTTAATGTGTTTATGCAAATGCACAAAGACCAGAACAGTTTCCATAGTGCTAGTAACTAGAAATGGTCTTTACAGTCTGCATGACCCCAGGAGGAATTTCCATGACCAAAGTAAAGAAGCCCTAAGGCAGATTATTAGGGGTAGGCAGGAACAAAGAGGGACATTTCCATCGAATCCCACTGTGTGCTTATGTCAAAAACCTGATGTCTTAACAGAAAGGATTCTGCATGCACCTCTCTACTATGCCAAAGATACTTTCTGAGCTGGACATGACTATTACACATCATTTTCCCCACCAGAACCCCTGTTTCTATATATATTTGAAGGCTATTTTCCAAAAACAAAACTGAGCCAATCATAGAAAGGCATGGTCAGGGCAGCGTTTCCTCTTGTAATGGGAATTTTGCAACTGGGAGGTTCCAAGGTAGGAATAGATTTGCATGCAATGCACTCTGAAGTTGCAGTTTTCCCAAGTAAGAGAAAGATTATAGAAGTTTTTCAAATAATTGGTGAATATTTGAAGTAATTCTGTACACTCTGATGATGAGCAGTGGGAGATAGAGACACCCCCTCAGTCAAGTAGCATGTAGAAGAGAGATGGTATTACACAGTGGTCAAGTGCCTAGGCTTGGCTCCTTACAGATTATATGGCCTTCAGCAATACTTAACTTCTCTGTTCCTCAGTTTCCCCATAGGCTTTTTTGTGAGGCGTAGGTGAGTGAAATCACCTAAAGCACTTAGAATAATATCTAGCACATAGTAATCACTCAGTAAATATCAGTGATTTTATTAGGCAATTAGTAATTGCAGACCAGAAAATCACATGGGGAGAGAACCAGCCTTCTGACTTAATAACTTAAAGTAGATATTGACAGCAACTAAGGAAGCAATGAGGGCATTAGGACCTCAAGAAAAGTCCTCCCACCCCAAATATTGGCAAAAAAAAACCCCTAACCCAAAAAGTCCTATTATCAATAAGCATGAGAAACACAAACATGTGCATTCTCATGTTCATGGATACACCTTTACGTACATGGCACACATGCACGCACCCACCATGAAACCTATGAAGAGAATCCACATCATAAACTAAGAAGAAAACTAATAAATTTATTCAAGAATGAAAGTAAAAGAAACTCTTGAAAAATCTACTACAGCAAACAGAAGTGTTTTGGGGAAAGCAGATCTTGTACTCATTATTAAATGGAGGAGCATGAACACTGAAAGAAGAGATGAAATATTAAATAAGACAAAATAGTCTCAGACGAAAGATGCCAAATGAATAGCAGGCAGATGTAAAAAAGCACAGGATGAAACAAGGAACTATTCTAAGGAAACTAAAAATAATCTGAATATATATCAGCTTTAGGAATAAAAAGAACAAAATCGACACTACATAAAATTAAATCAACGATTAAGGAAATCTTGAGACAGAGCACAGAGCATAAAAACAAAGAGATCAAAAGACAAGTGAGAGGATTAGATATGTGATATTGGAAGAAATGAAATTACCTTCATGGCCATTTGGTATTTTAGAAGAGGGCATTAGAACAGTTGGGATAGGAGCAATAACTTTCAATCAAATTGGCCATAGATACAAGGGGAGGGGAAAAAAAAGAAAAAACTTTTTATATCTGGAAAAGGTACAATTCTACAGATTAAAAGAACTCATTCTGCAGCAAATATAAAAATTCTACTTATTAGATTACTGTTCCAAATAAAAGGTGGGTTTCAGAAATTAGCAGATTAGTGCCCCTTCTTAGACATTCAAGATGGAAAATTGGATATTAACATCTCTAAGAAATCACGCTATAATCTAGTGTTTTCCAAAATTACGTGATCATGAATTTCTTTCTTTCAAAGAATGAACATTCTGCAAAAGTAGTGTTCTGTACTGCAGTTTCATAAACACCAACAAATCATATGGTGTGAACTTTTGGAATAATGATGTCATATAAAATTTTCTTTGTGGAGTTATAAACAAATAATTAAGATTCTGATTACATTAAGATGCAGTGAATATTCTGTATTAATTTGCTAGGGATGCCATGACAAAGTTCCCACAGACTAGATGGCTTAATTTATCTTCTCCCAGTTCTGGAGGCTAGAGGGCCAAAATAAACATACTGGCAGAGTTGTTTCTTTCTGAGGCCTCTCTCCTGGGCTTCACTTGGTCTTCCTGGTGTGTGTGTCTGTCTCCTAATCTCCATTTTTTTTTTTTTAAGATTTTATTTATTTATTTCACAGAGAGACAGCGAGAGCAGGAACATAAGCAGGGGGAGTGGGAGAGGGAGAAGCAGGCTTCCCGCTGAGCAGGGAGCCCAACGTGGGGCTCGATCCCAGGACCCTGGGACCATGACCTGAGCCGAAGGCAGATGCTTAACAACTGAGCCACCCAGGGGCCTTCCTAATCTCCATTTTTAAGGACACCAGTCATACTGCATGAAGACCCACCCTAATAACTTCATTTTAACTTAATGACCACTTTAAAGCCTGTATCTCCAAATACAGCCATATTCTGAGGTGAGAGTTAGGGCTTCAACATATAAACTGGGGGGAGGGTGGGGAGGGGAACACAATTCAGCCCATAACATTATCAAAAGAAAAATAATGCTTTTTGTAGAATTCTATCCAACATTAAAAGCCATAAGATATAAAACAACTAAATCAGGATTTTTGAGGTAAAAAAAGTACATAACTGACTAAGTCTATGCCCAGTCATGGTGTAATTCATATATAAAGACAAATACATTTTCAACTATATAATGGCTCCACAAATTTACTCCTATTGATCAAGATGTAAAACTCAATAATTATAAAAATTTATCTGAAAAAACTATGTACAAAATAGTAGCCATGTTAAAAATAGGTCTTGAGAACACAGATAGATAAGGAAATGAAACTAATTACATCTTGGATTTGAATCTCCAAAACGAGTAAATGGACATAGGAGTACTAAAGGGAAATTAAAACTATTTACTTAAATATTTCCACTTTAGTTAGTTATGTCAATAGATGTGCCTTAATTCTTGATGTTTTTAACTAGTTATGTGTATTTGTTCTTTTTCCCTTAAAGGCAAACATTTGTAGAAATAAAAATAGGCATATAACTTCTGAATCATAAGAAAAAACAAAGAAAGCATAACTTAAATCAGTTATCAAACTGATTTTACACTTTTAAAAATTACTGAGGACCCAAAAAGAGTTTTTGTTTATGTGGGTTATATGTGTTAACACTTGCCATATTCAAAAGCAAAACTGGGCAATATTAAAACACAGTTACAGGGATGCCTGGGTGGCTCAGTCGGTTGAGCTTCTGCCTTCAGCTCAAGTCATGATCCCAGGGTCCTGAGACTGAATCCCACATCGGGTTCCTTGCTCAGGGGGGAGACTGCTTCTCCCTCTGCCTGCTGCTTCCCCTGCTTGTGCATGCTCTCTCTCTCTCTCTGACAAATAAATAAAATCCTTTAAAAAATAAATAAAATAAAAATAAAAACACAGTTACAGGCAAATACGCATTCAATTGTCAGCACGATGACATCATCACTTGTCATACAACCTCTGGAAAACACTACTGCACACTTATTAGAAAATGAGAGTTGAATAAGGCAGATGATGTCTTAGTATTATTATGAAAGTAGATTTGGCTTTGGGAACCCCTTAAAAGGGTCTTAGGGACTCCCAGGGGTTCCCAGATAACTTACTGAGAACTGCTGATTTAAATAAATGAACAGAAAACACCAATAAATCCAAAAAGAATTTGAAAAAATAAGACCAAATTTGTCCTTTTGAAGATATTATAAATAAAGATTAAGAATGAAAATTGATTCACTTTGATGCAAAAGCATCTGCAGGTTGGCCTCCCTCCACCCCCTCCAAAGAAACTGGCCTTAATAAAGTGCCCCTGTGTCTCTCTTTGCTGTCTCCATGACATTTTCTGCCAGTTTTCTTCATGTCTCTTTCATCATTGCTTTTGCTTATTTAATTAATTATTGCTTTTGTTTGTTTTTGTACTTCTCCGTCCTTCTCTAATTTCTGCCTTTCACCCTTGTCTTTTAGTGTGATCCTTAAGGCCATCTCATTCACTCTCCTGGCTTAATAATATCTTGATAACTCCTCCCCAAGTTTTCAATGAATGTATTCATATATTTATATGTATATGTTCATATATCAAACTGCTTATAGGACATACCTGCTTAAAAATAAAACAAGCCTTTTGGGGCGCCTGGGTGGCTCAGTTGGTTAAGCGACTGCCTTCAGCTCAGGTCATGATCCTGGAGTCCCGGGATCGAGTCCCACATCGGGCTCCCTGCTTAGCGGGGAGTCTGCTTCTCCCTCTGACTCTCCCCCCTCTCATGTGCTCTCTCTCATTCTCTCTCTCTCAAATAAATAAATAAAATCTTTAAAAAATAAAACAAGCCTTTTAAGTTCGACATATTCAAAACTATACTGAGAAATTTTCTCCCCCCAAAATAGTTTTCCCTTATTTTCCCTTTTTTTTTTACTTATTATTTACAGATCTGTTTTCTTCTTTTGCTGTTTATTATTAGTAGCCTAATTCAGAACTTTGTCATATCTTCCACAAACTATTGGAAAACCCTCTTCTGTGGTCTTCTGGCCACCAATCTAGACTTCCTTTGACCACTTTCCAACTTCACCACAGCAACAAGCATCCTAAAAGCCAAATGCTGCCATTGTAACCCAAACTTAAAGTTTTTATCACCTACAAAGCATCTTGTATAACCTGCAAGTCCCACTGCTTACCACTATCGTGTCATCTCTGACATTCTGCTCATGATATTGAAAATAAATGTTATACATATAAAATATATATATTTATATATATATAAAAACATGGAAAATATTTTATTGGAATTTTAATTTAAAAAAATTTAAGTTGGACATAACAACGATGATCTAAACTATGCTTTTAAACTCTCATTTCCAAAAGAAAACCAATACTAAAAAAAACACCACCAACATATAAGATTGATTTTAGGAATAAGATTTTTCTCCTCTCCCCAAATATCTGATAATGTGATCATACTGCTTTACAGAAGAAGAAAATAATGTGGTTTTCCTTGTTTTTAAAGATCCATGAAACATAAATCTGACAGGTTTCCTGGCATTACAGTAATACCAGTATTTGTATCTTCGATATGAAATATAAGCTAAGCAAAAGAAGCTGTCCATTGTATCTAATTTTTTTCTCTTTTCACTATGATGTTTTGGGGTTTACATAACAAGGTGCCAATGCAGAAATTAAAGTTCACATTCCTAGCAAATCACTTTTCTATCAAAAATACTTATACTTTGCCTTTATATACAACACTGTCTCAGATTTCTCTGGGAACTTCAGCATTCAGCCTGCATTGTCTACGAGTTCAGGATCTGAAGCTAGACAGCCTGGGTTTTTGTCACATTTACTAATAGTGTGCACTCGGGAAAGTTATTTAACCTCACTGTACCTTAGTTTTCACATGCATAAAATGGGAATGATAATAGCACCTACCTCAATATGGTTGATGAGGATAAAATGATTAAAACATGTACAGCACTTAGAACAGTGCTGGGCACATAATAAACACTAAATAAATGTTAATTATTAACTATTACCATAATATTATGTATAAGTACACTAAATATATCTGTATATAAATTATACAGTATATAATTATATGTATATTATAATTAGCTTTTCACATGCATTATTCATTTGAAATCTCACCACAAGCCTGTGAGATAGATAGGGCAGGTATTACAACTGTTTTTGCATATGAGAAGTCTAAGTCTCACAGAGATTGGGTCACTTGCCCAGAGTTTGAAATGAGACATTTACCACATAAAACACACTGACTCATGAATATTCCAACGTCGCCCCAGGGCCCAGGCTCATCATGACCAAAGTATCTGAGTGAGATGAATTGCCTGGCCAAAGGCAGGGAGCTAGAGATCTCTGCTTGTTTTCGTTTCTTATTTCAATATAAATGGGCATATACTTATAAATGTTTAACAACAGGCTGGGGCGGGAGGGAGCTCTGATTTATAACATTAGCCCATTTCTTGTTTCTGTGGTATATATATCCCCACTATGACCAATTTCAAGCTACCAATCTGACGTCAGCAAATATAGAATTTGGAAGAGAGGTGCACAAGGGCCCCTCCCTAAGCAACCTGAGCTGTTTCCAGTACCCCACGGTACATAAAGAAAAATGACACAAATGGAAAACTTTGCCCATGGTTGGTGTCTCAGTATTTAAATTAACACTGAAGCTATTTCTCTGTCAACACTCTATACAAATTCTGGCTAAGCAGACCACCTAATTGTTTTCACTTAAGACTTTAGAGGCATCTCACATTAGAATAACTACTCAGTTATAAAATCTTCCAGGTCACATCTTTTTCTTTCTGGGTTTTAATGTTATCCTGAACCATACAGAGATGCTCACCAGCTTCTCATTTTCAATGTACATATAAGGAGGCACCGTGTGTTCCAAGATGTTTATTGGATCCTTGGTTGTTATCAAGAAAACCCCATTCATCAGTACTGCTCTGTCCTCAGGGGAGGTCAAGGAAGGTTGACCCCGGCTTCACAGTTGATCTCCATTCAGATCTTCCTCCAACCTTATCAAATGCAGATACCATACTTTTTCAGAGGGACAGGTTTCTTATTCCTCCTCTACTAGTGCTATGGGTCCTTGCCAGCAAGTTGCCTGACATTGCTGAGAGGTCAAAGGAAAACCTTTTCTTCTGATTCCCCTATCACTTCTATGGAAAGTCAGTGGATTCAACACAGATTCTCTACTGATTTAAGGGAGCTTGGGAAAATTCTGATTACTTTCTGATTTGTCTTGTGAAATTGCTAAGAGCAGTTACCTCAGAAATGGCAGGCAAGGGGTTCCTAGGTGCTTTACAAATACGAATGTACATTTGAATAATCATGAATTCCCCGCTTGGGCCACTGGTAAAACGTTTTCAATAGGGCATAATACAGTTGCTTGTTGTATTACTGTCCTAAATACTATCATACCGTTTTGCATTTACTGAAAGAAAATATCCAAAAGACTACACCAACACCTTATTGTGTAATTTCCTGGTGCCCTGACATACATTTAGTCATGGATCAGACTGACTTAGCAGAGTGTAATCCACTACCTACAAGTCTGGTTCTGATGTGAGCTACCAGTGCTCCAAACTCTCAAAATACAAGAGAGAATTGCCTGTTAAACTCTTCAAAGATCATTGGTGATTAGAAAAACCCTCCTCTACTGACATGTGGGGAAAGTGACAATGCTGGAAAGCATCAGGTCTCGATTAAAAAGACATGATCAACCTCCCCCTTCTCATTTTCATACTTCCACTCTCCCCACCACGTACCACAGCTTCAAAACAGTCACTTGGGGACTGGCTTCTAGATTTTTCTGTATTGAGTTTGACAGATGAGGCTTAATGATAAGTAACCTGCCTGCAGCAGAAATAACTTTATCTTGTGCAATATGGTGAGCCTTTGCCCTGGTGGTAGGAGGAGTGAAAGAAATAGTATTGATTAAAGAACTTTATGTAAATATATGTAGCATGGGCACCACAATAACACACACTTAAAATGCTGCAGCATCTAACACTTACTCTGGCATTTTTTGTATCCATGAGAAATGCTACTGAACAAATCAGAAAGGGAGGAGAAGGTGTTAAAAAAAAAAAATCTGAGTGCATGCACGTCAATTTTCTGTCCTCTAAAAGCTGACCCTGAGATAAAGATTTAGGTCAAGTAATTTATTTTGGAGGTGATCCCAGGAAGCAGAGTGTGAGAATGACTGCATGAGAAATGGAGGGAAGAGGGCCATAAAGGGGATAGGTCAATGGGTAAGTGACCACTGGGAGCAAACTGGAGTTCAATTCTCCCTGGGAATCCTCAAAAGACAACGTAAACACACCTCTAAGTAGCAGACAGTTTGGGTACTTGCCATCTTTCTTCTCTCAGTGGTTGAGGGTGGCTTTTAAAATAAGACACTTCGGGCTTGCTCTGTCATCTAGGTGAAAGTGACCTCAAGTAGAGAGGGACACTAGTGCTTAAGGTAGGATGCCATTGGTATATAAAATAACGATGCATCAAAGCTGCAGGTGAACCCTGGAGTGAGCGAGGGGCAGGGGTACGAATCAAGCACTGACTGTCTGCTACAACATACCTAATTAGGGGCACCTGGGGGGCTGTCGGTTAAGTGTCTGCCTTCAGCTCAGGTCATGATCCCAGGGTCCTGGGATCGAGTCCCACGTCTGGCTCCTTGCTCAGGGGGGAGCCTGCTTCTCCCTTTCCCATTCCCCCTGCTTGTGTTCCCTCTCTCGCTGTCTCTCTCTCGCTATCTATGTTATCTCTCTCAAATAAATAAATAAAATCTTTAAAAAAAAAAAAAAAAAAAAACATAGCTAGTTAAAGCATGGTTGGTTCAAGCTTGGAAGGAATCAAAAAGTAAGCCTAAGTGTGCAAAGGACATAATGGAAGCTACTTAATAAGCCATATAAATCCGCTTTCCCCTCTTTTTTTTTTTTTTTTTTAAGATTTTATTTATTTATTTGACAGAGAGAGACACAGTGAGAGAGGAGCACAGGCAGGGGGAGTGGAGGGGGGAGAGGCAGGCTTCCCGCCAAGTGGGGAGCCTGGAGCCTGACGCGGGGAGCCCGACGCGGGGCTCGATCCCAGGACCCTGGGACCATGACCTGAGCCAAGGCAGACGCTTAACGACTGAACCACCCAGGCGCCCCTCCCCTCTTCCTCTTGTTCTGGCTCTGCCGTCAGGAGATTCCCTGACCTCACAACAAACTCCCCTAGAGCTGCAGTCATCAAGGCATCCTACACGTTTCTCCATTCCCTGGACCTTGTGCCTCCCCTTCTCTTACCGAAACTCAACTTATCTGTCCTATTGCCCATTTCTTCAGAGATCCTTTCTGCTTCAAAAGTGACACATCATTATCAGATAAACTCTTACGTACTAAAAGGTTGTTGATTAATGGACTACCTCACCCAAAGGTATTTATAATTTGTCAGTGGGTGAGCGGATACTTAATGCATTAAGGGATAATAGTGTACTTTTAGGTATAATGGCAGATCAGTGGTAGAAGAGTTTAGAAGGAGACAGGCATTCTCATTTACTTAGGAGATTTTTTTCTTCTAGATGGTTTAAGAAATGTACTTCTATTTGAAGATTCACAGTGAATAATATTATGCTGAAATCTCTAAGAAGTCCTGTTTTAAATATATTTATTATTTTAGTTCTTCCCCACATAGCTTACCAAAAAACCACTTAAAATGTTTAACACTCTATTTTCTTCATTACCTTTTAAAATATAACATTTGACATATACAAATACATGTAACATACCTACACATACATATATAGAATAATACACCAAACACCTCTGACCTCACCACACAATCCAAGAATGAAAAATTTACCAATAACTTGGCATGCATCTATATAATCTTCTCTATGTCCCTCTTCACTTCACCCCCAGAAGTAACTAACCCCTATCTTGAATTTTGTATTTGCCATTACTTTGTCTTTTTTAAAAAATGATTTTATCACATATGATAAATGAATAAACAATATATTGGCTAGTTTTGCTTGTTTTTAAGATCTATGAAAACATGATATGCAGTATCTTGAAACTTGTGACTTTTTATTTTTCAATGTTCACCCATATGGCTGCACATAACCTGTCAAGCATTCCTTTTCATCACTGTGTAAAATTCCCTTGTAATATGCCCTTGTATATTCCAATTTATTTGTTGTCTCCTATAGATATATATTTGTTTTCAGTCTTTCTACTATTTCGAGCAATTTTCCTACAAATATTCTTGTACTTGTTTCCTGGTACATATGTGCAGGAGTAGGTACCTACAAGTGCAAAGGATTATTTATATACTAATAGGAACCTATATATGAAAATTTCAATTTCACAAGATAATGACCACTGTTTTCAGGAGTGGGTGAGAATGAATCAGGCTGCCTTTCCTTTTTCCAGCATCCTGAGGTCCAAGAGTTGGAACTCATCATTATAAGCAACACCCATGAAAAGAGGAAAACTTCTTTAAGCAAAGTCAGTGTCTGAGCTCATTTGTATTCAGGTTCCCTCTGAGGGAAAAAAGCAGGCATTAAACACAAATAAGAGAAAGGAAACATATTTTTCCTTTCAGGAGGGTGCTGTTCAGAAAAAGGGAGACAAGTGTATTTTGTTTCCTCAAATTCTCCTGGGACTCTTCCATGTCCCTCTCCCCCTGCTTTTGGGTGATTTGGAGCTCAGCCAATGCAGAAGTATATCACGTGCAACTCATAAATAGCTGAAGACAGCTGGACCAATCAGCCCTGTTATAGATTATCATTGGAAAGACTCCATGGTTGGCAAGAAGAGATTTTTTTTTTTTTTCAGGCAACAGGGGTTCTACGCATGTCACCATTTATCTTTTATTTTCTTTTCCTTTTCTTTTTTCTCCCCTCCCCTCTCTCTCCTTTCCCCCTCCCCCCTTTTTAAGGCTGAATAATATTCATATATATTTCTTTATCCATTCATCCATTAGTGGATATGTGAGTTGTTCCCACATCTTGGCTGTTGTGAATAATGTTGCAATAAACATTGGGGTACAGATAGCTCTTTGAGATTGATTCTGATTTCTATTCTTTTGAATATATACCCAGAAATGCTGGATCATATGGTATTAGTATTTTTAATTTTTTTAAAGATTTGTTTGAGAGAGAGAGAGCGATTACCTTTCAGAGGGCCTAGGTACTATTCTTTTTATCACCACTCCACTATGATTTCATGTGTTATTCTATGTTGATTCCTCTGTTAAATGTATACCTGTGCATATATTTTATCTCTTAGACTCAATATTCTTTTCTATCAATCTTGTTTTCTTGAGTCAACAGTAACTGGAAAAAGTACATGTTTGAATTTCAAATCTATATAATTTTTCTCTGGTGATTAAGAATAAAGTGACCAGAAATTAGTAGTTGAAGAGACAAGATAAAGTGACAAATAGCCTGGGTAATCCATAAAATAGTTCGTCATTTTTAGACGAATAGGAGACATTAGTATACATTTAATTTTTTCCTTAAATGAGTTTTAAAACAGCTTTCTACTTTTCTACTAGGTGAGTACCCCTCAATTCACACAATGAAATCAGCAAATATACAGAAATATTTCACACATTCACTATTTAATTGATGCAGAGTTATGAATAATCCAGGAATATGCACTGCTGTCCTGGATGAAAATGTATTGATTTCCTCTCTTGTCCATTTTAATGCTTTATTTTTAAGAGTCTGTCTTTATTAAAAATTACTTATACCTGGAAGTTGTACTTTTGATTTTCATCAAATGAACTAGGGTTCTTTAGCATTACCTTTAGATTCAATCATTTTTCTCTTACCTTTGAAAACACTGTGACTTATTAACATACCTAATTAAAAGGAAAATTAAAATTTGAATCCCACAATTTATTTTTTTTCTAGGAAATATTCAGGCACAGAAAAGAATCTATAGATACATCTGCTCTTCTTTTTGTAACATACAATTTTTATCCTTAATTTTATTGGCATTCAACTTTGTCTATATCTGGTATTTCTCCATATCAGCATATGAAAATTTTTTACTCATTTTTTAATAACTACATAGATATATGGTCACTATAGACAGATGTGTTGTTTTGAGTTTTACTTATTAAATACTGGAACATATATCCTTGCTCCCTTGGGCAAGCCATCCATAAGACAAACTCTGAGAAGTAAAATACTGAATCAAAGATAATTTCTCCTCAAACAAGATACACAAAGTATATTTTCATTAAGCAGTTTGTGAGATGACCTACTTCCCATATCCTTGCCAATACTGAATATTATCAAACTCAACTTTTGTCATTCTGGTAGTTGTGAGATGTGATATTTTTTTTCTTCTATCTCTTGCTTCATTCCCTTTCTTGTTTCCGTCCTCTGCTTTAAAGCATTATAGAATGAATTTTGGATCTCCTAGATCAAATTCCCTTATCTTTTAACTTTTGTCCCTTATTTTTCATTTCTTTGTCTTCTGCTCTAAATTCCAAGACATTTAAGCTTCTTTCTCAAATCACCTGTTAGGAAATACTTCCATTAAGTTAGTTTTTCTGTCATTCAGGGATTTTATTTTTTAATTTTGTCAATCATAATTTTGAATTCCCAGGGACTAATTTTGTTCTCTGATTAGGATTTTTATGATAGCAGCTTGTCAGACACTTTCTCAAATCTAAGGACACTATTTCCCAGAATTATTTCTATTTGTTCTTACTGATCCTCCTCTTTCAAACTACTGGGTTTTCATCAAACAACTGATGATATATGGTTGTTGGTTCCTATCTGTGACTAAAGGACCAGATTAACTGGTATATTTCACAGGCATACATTGCCCCGAAGATAGGTCAGTTTTCTAAAACAGCCCATCCTTTGAGGGGAATGGGGTGGCAGGGTAAGGAGGAGGATTGCTGCTGCCAGTATCTGTGTTATTGGACAGACAGGAAGGATCGACAGGCTTTGTTTGGGGTTTGTGAGCAGGTCTGTGGGCAGGTTAGCAGGTGGGGCTCCCCCTAAGTGAACATTTTTGGGACTATTTCCAGGAAGGTGGAGTATTAAAATGCTTTTGCTTCTTGGACATATAAATGCCTCTTCCTGTCCCCACCCAACTCTTCCTGGTGATAGCAAAGATGTAAGTAAAATTCTGCTTACTTTTCTTTTCCACCTTAATGCCCACCCAAGAAACCCTTCCCAGTTCCCATTTCTTTGTTTTTGTTTTTAAAGGAAGACTTATGAAGCTGGAGCTTCTCCAGAACAGTAACCTCCTTGTAGGAAGAGCAGGGAGCACGGGATCACAATGGCCCTGGCCCCAGGTGACTGCCTTATTGCCTACCAATGCTCATTCTTATTCTTTGAAAAAAGATTTTTCAAAAAAAGATTTATTTATTTTAGAGTGAGAGACAGAGAGAGCGTTGGGGGGGGGTGTAGAGGGAGAGGGAAAGAGTCTCAAGCATACTCTGCACTGGGTGGAGCACCAGGGGGGGATTGATCTCAGGACCTTGGGATCACCACCAAGCTGAAATCGAGAGGCAGACACTCAACTGCCTGCACCACCCAGGCACCCTGAAAAAAAATTTTTAACAGTTTTGTTGAGGTATAATTCACATGCCATAAAACTCTTTTGCTGACTCTAGATTAAGCATTTCTCTTGGGCTCTTGGGAAGTCTTGCACCCATCTCCCTGGGGATTTGAGCTATGCTTCTCCTTCCTATTTTTTTTCTGTCACCTCCAAACTAACTCCAAGATTTTCTCCAACTTTCTGGTTCCCAGCTGCTCCATTTTTAAAGTTTTTTTTTTTTTTTAATTGTTGTTTTGTTTTGTTGTTGTTTTTTTACACACAGCATAGTTTCATTCTTTAAAAATTTTTTGTTATTTCCATGGGATCTTGGGAGAAAGGAAAAGGTAAAGTCATGGGCTTTGCTCTACTTTCTTCCAAGTTCCATATTTTTATGACTTAAGGTAGCTTATTATTGCATTTATGACATGTATACTTTACTAGTAAGCGGCACAGAACACATCCACTGAAAATACGTTGAGTTGATGGAGGCAATTCACTTTAAAGATTGTAACTCTTCCCACCTCCATTTTGGAGAGAAGATTAGAAGTCTCTGAAGAGATGACACTTTCAGAAGAATTTGCTAAAAGTAACACAACATATTGTTATTGCACAAGAACACTATATGGCATCACGCATAATACTTTGACTCTTTTGAGTACACACACAAAAAAAAACTTACTTGATTGATTGAGACACATACTTAAAATTCAGTTTCACTTGTGTTATTGGAACATTAAAAGATACACATACATACATATATATGTAGGTGTATTTCAATGAAAACATGGGTTTAGGTTCTATTACAATATATATTTATGGCTTCACTATTCTAAGACTTTCTATACTTCTCGTGTAATACATTCTGTGACAGTCTTACATTAAACCATCTACCAGAAGGATTGACATTAGTTGTGGGATACAGTAGTCACAGCTCTTTAGACATATAACTACTGTGCCATTTTGATGTAATTCTGTATAAATTTCAAACATTTCTATTTAACATAATCAAGTGGTATGAAATCTTCTTTTTAAATGGCAAGTATACAGTACTAGCTCAATTGGCACTTAGCAACAGTCCTTTTACAATATGCACAATAGCTTCCAGCAGGGAGTTTTTTAAGGACCATCCTTTGAGAGCACAAACTCACACATGTACAATCAGTAGACATCAAGGTTCTATCTCCAGCTCCCCTTGAGATGTTATTTAGCTAATGTACAAATGTTACAGCTAAGCTGTTAAGCCTAAAAAATAGAACACACAGTTGTATGCAGGTACACTCATTTTTCATTCTCTTGGCTAATATCTTTATATCCTAATTCTACATAAAACAGTATCTAGAATGAATTGGGATTAATTTTTAGAGTAAAGGCATTTCTCATTTTTTTAAAAAATGCTACTAGAGAGCATTTGTAAGTATAATTTTACATACTAGCAGAACACATGGAGTGGATATGCAATGAAAGAAGTTGCCTGATTATAGAATATTTAGTTTTCTGTCAGATTATAATTATGTCATAGGCTGCTGACACTTGCCATTGTAACAAAGGATGTATGATCCAGTATTCTTTGACTATACAGCATGCCCCGGGACACGGGAACTGGGTCTTATTCATGGTGTATCTCAGTGCAGGCTTGGTGCCTGGCACATAGTTTGTGCTCCATCACTATTTGAATGTATAAATTAATAAATGAACATAGAAAATAATACTTTAAATAAATCAAGGTAATCTTTTATACATTGTGTACAAAAACTAAATTGATTGACATAATAGACTTTATATTAAGAACAGGGAAAATTTTATATTTTTAGAGCACATTTGACCACATTTCTATTTTCTCCACTTACCCAATAAATCAATTATTAGGTGCTTCTACACCAGTGAGATTACACCAGACCTTATTCAAAACTCCTGATAGGATTGCATTGTCACAGTTTCATTTACCCTATTTAGAGTTTATTCTGATGCAGCTTTCAAAATGTGAACGTAATAATTAACAGCGTGCTGTGTACCATATATACCCAACAGGGCACCATTTCGATCCAGCCTCCTCTTTGTTATGCTCCCATTTCTGAAGCTAGGTTGACCTAACTACTTTTCATTTCCATCTCCCCGAGTCTGACTTACTGGTCCGTCCGAGATTGTGTGGAAGAGGGGAACTCAGGAAATTTGCAAGGGTCCAAACTCAGCTCCCTTCCCCAGCAGTTTCGCCTTTATTAGTTGATAAGTATTGGCATACTGTAAGTTGATATATGAGGCAGCTGCTTCCTCTTTCCCATACTTGTATGTTTTCTGGGTGCTTATGGCAGTCAGGAGGGCGAGGGTCAAATTATTATGTAGGAACACCAACTTCATATTTCTTTCTTTTGTTCAATTCCACTTCATTATTAAATTTAGTTGCAAAAATCTCTTGTTTCTAGAAAAAGGACAGTGCTTCTTTTTCTTCCACTTTTACATCTTGTCCTGACCATAGTCTTTAAGATAATGTCATAATGCCATTAGTTTTGTGGTAGGAGGAGAATTTAGAAAATGACTGATCAACATTACCCCACGTGACAGATTCAAAAACCGAGGTTAAAGGCTGTGTGTAGTTTAGACGTCAATGACAGTAGACCACTCAGTTCCCAGTCCACTGTTTTCACTTCCTTCCAAAATTACTATGAAAAATACAGTATTCATTTAACTAGATTCTGATGTTTATTCGACTTAAAGGTTTGTATATAGATGGACTCGTCATAGAGTCAACCAGGCTTTGTTATGGAAAATATCCAGAAAAACTGAGAGGACCTAAATTGGTTGCAATTCTATTTCTTGAAATGCATACTCATGTTTTAATCCCAGATAAATCAGATAATTTTTCTTTGTTCTTGCTACATTTATTCAAAGAGGAGAACATCTAAATCTAAACATGAAAAGAGAATACTTGGAAAGTGGTTTTTAGAAACTACCTCTGTCCTTCCAAAGCCATCCTCCCTATGTTGATCCTAAGGTTAGTCTCAATCGTCTTATAAATAAAGAGGAATAACAGAAGATGACAGTTAGCATAAATGCCCACAAAAGGACACAAGTACAAACCACACTAACCATGAGAAGGTACTTAGAATCCTGCGTCCCCACACGCAGCCTCTTTTTCAGGCTCTGTTAACAGTCTTCGAGTGCACTTGTTGATCCGGGCAATACAAGATGGGCATTATGTCCCTCTGTCTGCTCAGTTATTTAATAGCAATCCAAAAACTCTCAAGTAAGACTAATACTGTGTAAGTTTAACTGAAACTGGCAACCTGCCACCAAAGGCTTTTGCAATGTCTGGATCAAGGCAATTCAAAAGACTCTAAACTTTGCAATGGGGTGAAGCTGGGAAATCGATGCCATCGTCTGAGCTCTCCCTTCTCTGTACAATTTGCGAATGATAGCTGACTTCAAAATTAAGCTACAAACTCTGTAAGAACTTAGCGGGGGCCACGTAAATA
Source organism: Mirounga leonina (assembly GCF_011800145.1). Classification (NCBI taxonomy): domain Eukaryota; kingdom Metazoa; phylum Chordata; class Mammalia; order Carnivora; family Phocidae; genus Mirounga; species Mirounga leonina. Next base: position 56,969,525 of record NW_023270451.1, read on the forward strand.
CATATATGAAAGGGTACTGAAGGGTTTTAGGTCATAAAACCATTTCTCTCTGTTTCTAAATTTTCACTGACAGACAATATGTCGGGAAACTATTCACAGAAATAGGGAGTTCTCCCTCAGACTAAAATCTCTGGAATTCTATTTTTAAATATATAAGTCCCTGAGCAATAAGAAATTAACTAACCACATTTACTTCTTTTCCTCTAAAACCTGATTTTTAAGATAACTGGTGCTGGTTAGAACTAATTGTTTAAACTTTGGTCAAAGCTAAATAATTGGCTACTTCACAATTTGAAAAGCCGTAACTAATTTAAACCATTAAAATCATCTGTGGAGACAAATTGCAAGCCAAGTTTTGGGTGGAAAGGATCCAAAGTCCCTGAGATATTAAATTTAAAAGCTTACTCTCTTACCTTTAAAAATCTAAATTACAACATCATGACCCTGATGCAATATATTTTTAAGAGAGTGCTGTGGTACAGTACCCTACATAATTATTTCACTCCTAGGCAAAAACGCCCATCATTCAAAGGGAGTAAAGCTTTAAGAAAGTTATAAAGTCCATTTCTTGAGAAACACATGCCATTTACATCACCAATTTCTACCATGCAGTTGTGTCCTATCAACTTTTGGGATGACTGCCTAATATAATATTAGTCTTTCAAAATTTCTTCTAGCTCTCTTTGAGATATAGGCTTGGAAGCAAGTGATTTTTCAACAGAAAATAAATAAACCTGAAAAGGCAACTGACCAAAATTAAAATGATCTTCTTCAATAATTTTCAGTCTTATCAAGTAATTGCTAATCTAAGTTTAAATGTCGTTGTTCTGAAGTTTCTGCCCCAGAAGCATATGTTTCCACTGCCAATTTAAACTTTCTTTTTATATGAGTAATTTAAACCAGAAAAATTAAACATTATTTGGATTTGCTTTCGAGTTGGGAATAGTTTGAGTTGCCCTACTGAATCACATCTAGAAGAACTATTTAAGTTCTTAAATCTTTTCACAAATCACTAAAAGGCAAATAAGCAAAAAAATAGTATGGGCACCAAATAAATGCATTTTCTAACTAAGGATTTTTTTAAATTCCTCTATTTCTTGGTTTATAATTACCATTACCTCCCAGAAGAGATATCACTCTTTGGGTTTCAACTTATAATTCCATAAAACATTGAAGGAACATACTATACCATAGCATGATGTGGTTTGTTTAATTTAACTTTATGCCTATGCCCTTACAGGAAGATAATTTCCTCTGTTTATACTGTATTATGATTGGTTAGATCTATTTAAATGTATGACTACATGCAAACACACACACAAATAGAGAAAGAGAACATTTACTAGTGTTAAACTTTTTAGAATTGGTCTTTCAGTAAAACAAATATACTATCTAATGTCTATATAGTTATAGAAGACAAATTACTGGGACAATATATATACATGGTGATATTTTGAGAGTTCAGAAAGATAACTGCATGCTCTTCAGATGAAATTAAATAATCTGCCCACACTTAAGGTTTGCTCTTTCTTATGGCAGCATAAAAAGTTTTCACTCTATCTTCTTTGGGTATCAGAGCAATTATCAAATATTTCTACCCTCAAAAATATGTTCCAATTCAGGAAGGTAATTACTTAGGAGTGAAACATTAAGAAAATCTTTTCGGGGAGGAGAGAGGTCCAGGCTAAGAAGTCCCTGATAATTTGCTCTACTCAGCAAAGTTAACCATAAAGTACGATATAAGTAAATACAACTTCCTCCAACTGAAATAACTCAGAACTTAGATTCTTTGGGAGAGTCCCCTATCAGTGAAAAATAGCACAAAGTTAACTTCCCAAGGTCACATATCTCACTTTTATTAGTGCTTAGGCTGGCTCCCAGAAGATACACTTTTCCCCTTTAATATTTTAACTTGGCTTGCCACACTTTAATATGACTGAAGCTGAAACTTAGAAAATACTTTAAAGATTTTAACACTTCATTAAATAATTTGGTATATCAAAAGGAAAACATACAAAAAGCACCATAAATACACAAACATTTGAATTAAAATGTAATTTAACTAAACACATTTTTTATTACCACAGGCCTTCATTTCAAAGAACTCACAGTCTAGTTAAGTAACGTGTGTGTTAAATACAAATGAGAGAATGTAATAACTGCAATATTAAATGTGCAAGAAATACCCTCAAACCATCAGGAAAGGCTCAAGAAAGGCTAAAAGATAAGGATTACTTGCAACGCTCTGCTGGAGCTGGCTCACACTGCCTCTCAAGAGCTGATTATGCACATTTCTTCCCAGAAATGTCACATTGGCAGCTTGAACTTGGCCCTGGTGGGATTATTAATAGCACAGAAATAGGCAAATACTACAACTCAGGGAATTTTTGTTTGTTTTTGGACATCCACTAAACATTTACCAGCATACTACTGGCTAGCCAGCAGCAGGACAAAGAAGCAAAGAAGACCCAGTCAGAAGAAACATATGAATTGTGGGGAATTCATAAAATAGTACAATGTTCCAATAAATTTCAAGTAGATCAGTACTGCTAGAACACAGAGTATAAGAGGAGAGGGACAATATATCCCTGAGAAGACATATGAAGGGATTGGATCATGGTGGAGACTTGTATGAATGTTAAAGAACTTGGGTTTTACCCAACATATCAGTGTTTCCTATTGTATGGTGGTCCTCCAAACATTCACATCAGAGTCACCTGAAAAATTAAGATTCCTGAGTCCTATTCTAAACCCTACTGAATAAGAATCCCTGGGCGTAAACTCAGGAGTATGTATTTTAAAGAAGTAGCCAATATATTTTAATGTTCACTCAAGTTTGAGAAATGCATTGAATGCTTTTAGGTAGGGTTGGTACAACATCACATTTTTAATCCTATCATGATGAACTTGCCCATAGCCATTGTCGGAAAAATCTCAGGATGTAAAATAGATACCTTCAGGAGAAGAGATGCCACAGTAACCTTTATGTGAGGGTTTCTCTACCTCAGCACCATGGACATTTGGAGCTGGGTAATTCTTTGTTGTGGGGGACTGCCTTATGCATTGTAGAATGTTCTGTAGCAGCCCTGGTCTCTATGCACTAGATGCCATGAGTACCTCCCTCAGCTGTGACAACCAAAAATGTTTCCAAACATTGTCAGATGTCCCCTGGAGGGCAAAATCACCTCTGAGAACCACTGATGTCTACCTCTGGATGTTCCTTCACTTGGCTCTTACTGAGGTGACTGATTATGAGAATGACCTTACTTCATGGCTGAGACTCAATTCTCAATGTCCAATCTTGACTTTACCATTGTAGGACTTGCAGGATAACCATACATTAATATTCCACAGTGATCAAATAATTTCAGTATTTAACAGGTATTATATTTACTTGGTAATGGTGTTACATTCTCATAAAAATAATACTGAATGAGCCAACATGTTGTGTGACTATTAAAGGCCTGCCTTTTTCATCTTCTTATCCACACCTAAACTACCCCTCCACTCCCCATGCAGTACCTAAAAATTTTTTTTAAAGATTTCATTTATTTATTTGAGAGAGAGAATGAGAGAGAGAGAGAGAGCACATGGGGTGGGGAGGGTCAGAGGGAGAAGCAGACTCCCCGCTGAGCAGGGAGCCCGATGCGGGACTCCATCCAGGACTCCAGGATCATGACCCGAGCCAAAGGCAGTAGCTTAACCAACTGAGCCACCCAGGTGCCCCGTAAAATTCTTTTAAAATGACTTTTTTTAGTTATTAGTTCCCTATAGAAGTAGTCTATTAAAATGCAAAGCTAGACAGACCTTACAAATAATGCAGTTTTAGCCTATTCATAGGTATAGTTTCATCCACACAGGCATGAAGTAACTTTCATCTTTGTATCATCATCTTTGTATCACTAACACCTATCACATCACTTAATAATAGGAGATATTTTTAAAATACCTAAGTAAATAAAAGAAACGATCTTCTAAAAATACAGTTTTATAGAATACAGGATCAGAAAGAGGTTAGTTTTAACGCAAGAACAAAGGGTAGAGAGGACTGTAGGACAAAGCATACCTTCTGGTTCTAGGAAAGAGGGCATCAGAAAGACAATGGAAATGAGATGAGGGAAAAAAAAAAGCTTATTTGGGTTTTTTAAAGGAGCTAGCCTTGGTTATTTGATCCCTCTTCCTTGTTGCTTTTGTTTTTCCCCCCAACACTTCTTACTTGATGATGTGGATCACTGGATAATGAATGAGCCAACTTAGGGCAATGCCTCAGATTCTCTGCATTTTTCTGGTCTGGTAATTTCCTTGCCATAATTGGCAAACTTTCAGATTAAGCAAGTTCTGAATTTTTATAGATAGTGACTCACTGCTTGCTGAGATGGTGGCATACATACTTGGTAGACTGAAACAGTCTCCAGTGTGAATATTCTACAGGGAATGTATTTTGCAATGTCTTGTTGGCATTTTACATATTGACTTAACATCTCCAGTAGCTCTGAGGAAGATGTTTGGTATTTAATGATTGATATTTCTAGTGGCAAAAAATTAATCATATGGGTGATTAGCTGGTGCCTGGGTGGCTCAGCTGGTTAAGCGTCTGACTCCTGATTTCAGCTCAGGTCATGATCTCAAGGTCGTGAGATCGAGGCCCAAGTCGTGAGCCTGCTTGAGGTTCTCTCTCTGTGTTTCTGCATATCTCCCACCCTGGGAGCACTCCCTCTCCCTCTCTCTCTATCCCTCTCTCAAAAAAAAATATTAGTCCTATAGTTATAGCTTCAGATATTCTTTTGCAGATTTTTCTTCTAGTAAAGTTATATAGTTTATAAAGCATATTCTGCTAAATATTGGCATGTCCCCAAATTTCAGTGATCATAATTGATTTTCATAGGACCATGGTTCACTCACTGTTGTTTGCAAAAGTGTCATGCCCCGTAGGAAGTCTGAGTCTTAAAGAATAGCTATCAACTCTTCTGATTACTCATTGGTTTAAATAGCATTGCCTAGTTCTGGTTGTGAATCCTTACAAATTACAGTGGTCATTTCCTGCATTTAGAAATAAATCACGTTGGCATTGTTAAAGCATCCTCTGGTGGATAAAATACAACAGCTTAAGACATATAGGTAACTATTACCTATGAGTATTTCTCCCCAAAATTTTATATATATAGTAAGTGAATGTAGCCTCTTTCATCTGGGTATGATCATTTTATCCATGCAACACTCAGAATTATGGCAGACATAAAAAAAATCCCTTTGGAGATTTATAAATGTGTTTACAGGATTGTGGTTATTTTTATTGCTGGGGAAAGTGTGAAAACACTCTCTTGTGCTCTTTCCCTCTCTCTCTCTCTCTCTCTCTCTCACACACACACACACACACACACACACACTCTCACACACACACACAAACACACATCCCCTTAAGGGATGTCTTAAGAATAAAGCAAGAGGTAGATTTTTTACAGTGATGCTAAGACCTCTCAACCAAGAATATTCTCTTTCCATGATCCATAGCACCTGAATTCTCATCACCTAAGTTATCCTATGAAATTAGGGGGTTCTTTTTCTTATCAAAAGAAGTGTGAATGCAATTAATTCTTGAATGGGACAGTCTGTTAAGTGTCTAATGTTTAACTGACTAAAAGACAAAAACCATTAAATAAGAGGACATTCTGAAGAAACAAGAAAGAAAAACAGCGTCAAAAAAAGGTTGGCAAGGGAAGTAGAAAAGCCAGAGCTAACTGTTTATTTCATAATTTTGCCTAAAATGGTTTCTGGACACCACTGGTGACAATCAAGCTGAGATGCCAGATGAGAATTGAAAGTTATGTAAAAGCTATGATATATCCATTGTTTCTACACTAACTGATACAGATAAAAGTGAAATAGTAAGATTGTATAAATTCCTACCACAAACATTAATTCTCACAAGATCTCTCCTGAGAATCAAGGTAATCAGGAATAAAATTTAATTTTCCTTGGCTATTTGGTATAACTGTAGCATCTCTACTCATCTCTGTCTTTAGTAGAAACCTGGTAAGCCGCACAAAAAGGAAATGTATTAAATATACTATAGAAACTATGATAATTCTATTCTTTTTTGCCCTTGTTTCTTTGGATATATGGTTATTATTATTCCAAATGATGATCATATGTGAAACAAGAATGAGAAACAGAACTAAACATTCAAAAGCAAACATGGTTTAATTTTCCTAGCCTTATTTTTTAAATATTGATTATTGCTATAATCATTTAAATCATCTTTGTAAAATTGACAGGTTTTCTTATTTACGAGAATGGCTAACTACCTCTGAAGAAGTCATCTGTTTCCATTTAGATTCTGAAGAGAGAAGAGTAAAAATAACATATACAAAGAGAAAACTTTCAACTTAGCTACTTGACTGTCATTCCCAATCCTACCGCATCCAGTATTTGGAAAGTTGAAGAGGTTAAACACACACATTTAGTTTGATTTCTTCCATTGTGTGTATGTGTTTAAAATACATATTCAGTTATATTTTTGTATTCCACAGAGAGAGGGCTTACTTGCTTAAATTCTATCCACATGTATATTTGACTGGAGAGAATGTCCATTCTTTTTTCTTTTTAGTAAGGCATTAAATTAGCTTGCTCAGTGAACCCAATTGTTTAAAAACAGGAATTTGACAGAGTATGAATATAGTTTGTTAATTGAATCCACATTTATTTCATAAATGAATATTGCTACTAAAAACATTCCTTGCTATCCAAAAAATAAGGCTAAGAAAAAACCACACCTCTTTATGAATAGATCCATGAAAACTTGCTCTTGGTGTTCATATGGTATATTGGGAGTTAACTATTCATTACTATTTTAAAGACTTTACCTCCTCATTTATTTGTTATTAAAATTTTCTAGGGTACTGACCATGTAATCCTCTTCTCATTGTCTCTACCATTTTTTTCCAAAGATGGAATGAATGTAAAATGCCCAATTAAGAACAAATCAGATTTTTTGAGGCATTGGTCTATTGATAAAATAATTGGAAGCTTCTCTCAACACCTGGATAGGGAGCTTTAATTGGGCTTTTAAATCCAAGAAAGTTCTTTAAGAATAATTTGATCACTGTGTGGATAAACTTATAAAATATTAACTAGATTAAGTTGTATATGAATTATGAGTTAAACTTACACTATAGGTGTATGAGTTTAGTATTTATTACTTATTCCTCCTCAATAGGGAGTTGGTAATAATTCTTTTGCCAGGAATTGGCTGAGCCAAGATTTTAGTCCTGTATTCCCAACAGCTTTCTTGTTCTTATGTGTGTGGCAGGTTTACACACTCTGTACAATGTCTAATGGTCAGTATCTATTCTCAAGATGCTGTCCTTCTTGTTACATACGTCATTCTTCCTTTCTCTAGTATCGTAAACTATTTTCCCCCTTCATGTACTACGCTGCTATGTCTGTGTGTTTGTGTTGCTTCTCAAGGGAGGTGACTGTACATTCTCCAGCATACTACTATTAAGTTCACTGATCACCAGCTGCATGTCCAGCTGGCCCATGTAGGAAGCTGACCAGAACACACAGCATTACTCGTCAGTGTGACTTAGAAGTTACCTTATCATTCATAAAACCAGAACAAAACATAAAAACAGTACAAATAGGAGCCCTCTGAATGGCAGCACTGATTACATGCTACAATATACAATGGGGGCTTTTGCCTCAGATTGTCTCATATTTCAGTTCCACAATGAGACTAAAACTCTGTCCTCTTCCTCAACGTGACTGGATCACATAAAGTTTCCTGTACCTTTACCCAACGGGAGGCCCAGCACTCAGTTGGTTGTTAGCTTGGTGGCCAGGGTAAAGACTGTGTTCACTAGGCTGAGGCTGGAGTAGTCTCCACACTTCAGCTGAAACAAGAAACTTAGGACGGTGGGGCCAGGAGTCCCCACTAGAGGGTGTGTGTGACAGAGTGGGCTAGAGAAAACCAGAGTACATAATATATATGAGTATATACTGTATCTTGGGAGAGCAAGATCCATGCACTGGAAGGAATTAAAGTCTAAAGCAAATAGATTCTTAAAAATGGGAGACAAAGTTCTGGAGTCAAAAGTTCAAAGATAGCAAGAAGAAATCAAATGAAAACCAGTTTTTAAAACAGGGAGTGATCTCAAGTGACTAGCTCACATACTGATTGCAAAAGCTGAAATCCATAAGGTGCTTGACTAATTCTAAGTTTAATGAGTCATGAAGCACATACAACCCTGACACAAGGACCTATTTCCCCCAGCAACCGTTGTTTCTCCGGTTCTGACATCAACTTCTATTCCAGATTAAGACGCTAGGTTGACCAACCAGGTCTGCTATGCTACTCTTTGCCTTACACATCAGTGGTTTCTCATTGCCTGGATTTCTGCTACCCCTGCTTAGCAACACATTAGATTAATGCATTTCATATCTAGGTCTTTGATGTGTGTGTGCACGCTCATGGGTGCACACACGCAGATGCCTCCATTAGCCTACCTGAATGCCCACGGACAAGACACTGTAGCTAGATTCATGTCTCCAGTGTCCGACCTCCCTTTCCCAGGTTCTTCCCATCATTATGTGCTCAAGGTGTTCTGTTCTTCACATTCCTTGTGCTCACCAGCTAACCCAAGATAAGGCATTATTCTCTCATCTCTGCTCTCTTTTACTCTAAATCTCTTAGGTACTACCCATCTCATTCCTCTTTGTTCTGTGCTATTGACCTCTATTAAAATTTCACATTCTTTCCTACTTTCTACAGAGCTTTGAATGCCCTTCTGCACAGTAGGTAGGACAACTGTTCACTTCTCATGAAACCCTTGGGAAGGAAAGAACTGGCTTCCTGTCAGAACTCTAACAAGAAGACAGAGATGATATTCAAAATATTTGGCAACCAGTACAACAGAAGCACTGGCCAATCAGAATAATTTCTGGCCCCAGTGCCAGAGGCCCCCTGCTACGCCGGGCACTCACCCTTTCTTTGTGGGACTGCTGGGAGGTCCAGAGAATTCTTAAGGAGACTGAAACACCAGAGGCTCCAGGAGGTACTTGAGGGGCTCAGCAGTTACTTGTCAGTCAGCACGGAAACACTTCCTTATTTGTCCACCTGGGATAGCTGCACCTGTGCGTGCCAGCTTCATAGCAGATCTGAAGGAAGACCATCTCCCTCCCAACAGAAACTCTATGTTGATTCCCTTAAACCAGCTTCCTGTTTAAAACTGTCAAGGTTCAAAGGCTGTCAGGAACCCAAAATAAAAACTTGTATTCCCTTTCACCAAGCATTATTTATACTCTATTGATCAAAAATCATGTCATAGCTTCATTACAAATTGTCTTTTTCCTGTTTGATGCAGTTTCAGGGTTAAAGATATTTTTCTAATTTATTCAACAAATACTTAAACGTGTGCCTCCTATGTGCCAAACATTGGAGATATGGCAGTGAACAGGAAAAGACAAATTCTTGCCTGCAAGGAGCTAATATTCTAACCTGGGAGTTTTAATGTAAAAATTCAAATGTCAGAATTGTGTATTATTGGGGTGCCTGGATGGCTCAGTCAGTTGAGTGCCCAACTCTTGATTTCAGCTCCAGTAATGATCCCAGGGTCATGGGTTCAAGCCTCAAGTCAGGCTCCACCTTCCGCACTGGGACTGCTTGAGATTCTGTCTCCGTCTCCCCTTGCACCCCCTCCCCTGGCCCCCACAAGTGTGTGCCAGCATGCTCACACTCCCTAATAAAATCTTTTTTAAAAAAGAATTGTGCATTATTAAAAAATCCACATGTTATATACATTTAATTGTACATTTAGTGCCAACTTTTTTTACATGGCAAAATTTGCTTCATGATGACATGCATGAGTATGCATATACATGTGTTAAGTTTGCACATACACAGAGAAAAACAGAAGCTATGTGCTGTGAAGGCATAAAGAGATAAAAAGAAATGGCCCCTTACATGGAAATGATTAAATATTGTTCACAAAAAAAAGTATATATACAGTTGGTTAAAAATGCAGCATTTTAAGTTCCAAATAAATTTTATAGTATTCCATAATCCATACCAGCAAATGCAAGGCAAAGGTGAGATCACTGTGAGAGAGAGAGGGGAAAAAAAAAGCCTTAGGAATATTTGCCCATTCCTTTCCATCTTAAGGACTACTTTCTCCTAAGACTGAACTTCCTTTGGTAGAGGAAGGAATCCTATCACTTTGATTTCTGCCATGTAGAGAGTCAAAACCCAGACTGGAGGGTAGGCATTCTGGTTGTACTCTTTCAAGAGCACTCCAAAAGGCAACAGAAAGAGAAAGGACTTTGAGGGAGTTTGGAGGATAAGTGTCCAAATGGTTTAGTTTTGGACTTCATATGCTGTGTTGGCAGATGAGAGGGAATCTATCCTAAAAACAATGTTTCAGTGTTACCACAATAAGCATGCTCTTTTCCAGGGAACCTGACGGGGTGCCTGGCTGTTAAGTGCTAGGAGATTAGGTATCTCATGCACTCAATTGACTAGTTAGATAAATATAGAATTCTCAGTTTTCAGAGCATGTATATTTTTAAAAAATATTTAATGAAAGAAGTCAGCATGAGAGTTGGTATTTCCCCAAAAATATTGAGTAGAGTGAAACCACAAGGTCATAAAAATAAACCCATCTGAATCTTCTGCCAGTTTTTCAAAGGTGAGTGGGAGAATGTTAGAAAAACTAGAGGAACAATGAATGAGTTACAGATAGGATAAATATAACAGTTTCTGTAGGTGATCATGTCATGCCATCTTTACTCTTTGCATCTCATCATGTCACTCATGATTGATTGCTTCAGTCTATAGATGGAAGCCAGAATCCTGGGGATTGTGCTTACATTATAAATGCATTTCCCTCTCTTCATCAGCACTTCTCTTACTCTACACCAACACACACACACACACACACACACACACACACCAGCAGTCAGATCTTTTTCAGGGACTGAGCTGAGCAAATAAAGAACAATGTTCCACTTAAAAAACTTGGAAAACAATACCTGAAGTTGAGAGTTGTATGGACAATAAAAAATTGTATCTTTTAATAAGTTCGAGAGTACACAAACTTTACATTCATGTGGGCAGAAGAGTACATGGAAAATGTGATGAGAATAAGTAACAGGTCAATGGTTCTAACACCAGCGCCAACAATGACCTTTCTAGATCATACCTATGAACTTTCTACATCAGAATGGTCCCAAAGGTCCACAGAGTGTTCAAAGAAATAAAATAACACTCGTGGTAGAAGTTACATTGTTGATAATCATATGTGTTGACTCAAATAAATTAAGAATTAATACTGCAATGTTTTATAAACACTGTTCTAATTGTGATACAGTTTGTATTATAGAACACTGCTTAGTCCTCTGGAGGCTCCGCAATAACACAGACTTTCATAGTTTGATGGCTTTTCTATCTCTAACCAGCCACACAACATTTAAAGCCAGGCCCAGTATTACGGAAGAAGCTCTTGGGAAAATCATGTAAAGGGGGCTTGAGAATCCCAGGCATAGCCTGGTGTTAAAGGTTGGAAGGTAGTTTGAGATAAAGCAACAAAATCAAGTCTGTGAGTTCTTTATTTTTAATTAATCTATTTATTCATTTATTTTGGTTGGACATTGGGTTTTCTGCCTGACACAGAACATCCTTCCTCAGGAAATTCTGCTCTTGGCCATGAAGGAAGAATGAGAAGATAGCTGGGAAAGGTACAGATGACCTGTTTAATTTTCCTAATAGGGTATGGCTGTGAGGGTGTAACTATCTCCTCAGGACTCTGATTACATAGGAAAAATCCCCACTGCAGGCTGATGTGCCATCCCATTATTTGGTTTTAGAAGCACACACATGAGCCTCCAGGCAAGACACCAAAGCACTCACCTAAAACACATATTCTCCGACATAGACAAAAAAAAGTAAAACAAACAAAAACAAATGGAATGAAAGAAAGAAGGAAAAAGGGTCTTATTCTTACATGTTGTTTTTTGCCATTATCAATTTTTTGTTAGATCTCCCTTCTTTCCTTCCAAGGTATGTGAAACCTTGGAAGCTATGTCAAACATTTGTCAGGCAATGTCTTCCCAATCATACAGCTATTATATGAACAAAACTGCAATCACTATGTTAACACAATAGGTTTACCTGCCTTTGCCCTAGAAATCTGGACCTGCACTGTATTATTAAATTTTACTTATAATAAAGGAAAATTTAAAATCCAGTTATTCTGTCATTTGAAATCTCATTATAGGATACATAGCTATATTTATACATGTGAGGTTACATAATCTTTATCCTATCAGTTTTATAGTAATCAATTTGATCTTGTTCCTTCAAACCCTATTGCCAACTTAATGGGAAATACACTATTTTAATTTATAACCAAAAATTTTCCTAGAAAATGAGATGCAAAAATGAGACTATGAGTAGGATCTCATATTCTGACTCTGGCTGACTAAACTTAAGGATCTGGATTCATTTTATTCCTATTTACTTCAATTTGACCCAGTTGATAGCCCATTTTTAGGCCAACTATCCCCAGGAAAACAAAAGTATAGTAAAAGTTAATCATAGCATTCTGTAGTTCCTGCTCCAAATCGAGAGAAGTTATGTAAATAAAATATTTGTCTTATTTCCCTAAATATAATCAATAGTAACAATTTTAAATGACTGCCTAAACAGTTTTAAGAAATTAGTTTCAAAAAGTTGTATCTCTAACTTTCTAGCAGTTATATTTTATCAGCTTTTAAAAATGATTTTTTTTCTTGTGCAGTTGCACTTCCTTTTGTAGCACTAAGGGATACAAACTGCAATTAAAATGCTTTTTTTTACTGGTATTATTGAAATTGATTTCAACATGGCTTATTGGTACTTTCAAATTAAGGAAGACATAATCATGCTTCATGTTTGGCTCAGTTTGTTGTTGTTGTTTTTTTTTTCATTTAATCTAAGGCAGATATGTGTATAAATGCTACTGTGTAGAACGCAGGATTTAAGTTCAGCAAACAACTTGAAATGTGATACTTTGGCATTTACTAAGAAGAATCACTGTCCAAAACCATTTCAGTTTACTTGGGATTATATTAAGTTAGAGCATTCAAACATTATCTTAGTTTGGTTCTTACATTTATACTGGTTCATACTGAGGAGTGTGAGGGGGTAAGTAATAAAAGGAATTGTACTTTTTGTTCTTTCAAAATACTGGGAAAATATCATCTTGTATTCAGAAATATTTTAATATAAAACTACTAGATAATTAGGAGGGATATGTGGCAGTAAAGATATTTTAGCTCTTACATTTTTTATCACATTGGGGCTATTTTTTTTCTTTTTCACTTTTATTATTAACCTTTTTATAGAAAATTGGCTTACCAAGAATTTATGAATTAATAAGTCTATTATAATGATGAATGATAATTACCATTTAAATCCTGACTCATTCATCAGATTGTTCACTGCATGTCAGGTGACACAAGAGTGTATGATTACTTATCTGGTGAGTATTTTTCAACTGATTGTTATACTTCCTTGAACTTTAGAGCCTCATACCATATTTTAAAGTATGATAAAATGCAGTTAAGTACTTTGACAAAGAAATTACCAACCGTGCTATAAATAACAGAAGAAGAAATGACTCCAATGTTTTTAGAAGATTGTTCTTAAGTTCAAATGACAAATGTAGAGTATCCAGTTGGGTCAAATGAAAGTTCATATATAGACAGTTTCAAGGGCTTCCAGATTGGTAATGTTACAGTAGCTAACCTAGTCACCATTCAACATTAAAGTGGAAACTTTTGGCTTTGAATAGATCAGAAACCTTGGGGACGTGAGTCAGGAGTCTCTATGCTATTCCTCACAGAGAGGCGCCTCCTCTTCAAAACGATATGGATACTTGCCAACAGTTTAAACAGACACAATGGGATTACACAGACCTAAGGGAACAGATGTGGGGCCACTTGAAGTTTTCATTCTGAGAATCAAAGCAGTAGAGAATTTCCAAGTTTACTGGTCACATATGGTTTTCACCCACTGGGTGGTAGTCAGTCAAGGTATTTTGAAATTACAAACATTTTGTTAAAATGTAAATTATCCCTCCACCTGGCCTTCACTCTGACAATGCATGGATGAATGTGTGTGAATATGCGCTTGCTGTTCCACTTTGGGTTCAAATTAAACTTCCTGTGAGAACAGCACTGAAACTGAAAAGAAGATATGATTTGGGATTTTTAGGTTGACTTTGCCTCTTCCTCAAAGCCTCCTATAACAAGAGGGGATGTCTAGTGATATTAGCAATTGTGTGCTCACCAAATAAGGATGTGTTCAAGTTAAAGTCTGTAATTTCTGTACTAAAGATCAGAACACCCTTAAACCACACACTTTTACAAGCCCAGCAATCATGCTAGACACTGAGGATATTCCCATCACTGTCTTCACTTTAAAAAGTGCCTTCTTCATGGGATTATTTTTAATCTATTTCACAATATAAAACTTTCTAGGGGCACCTGGGTGGCTCAATTGTTGGGCGTCTGCCTTCGGCTCACGTCATGATCCCGGCGTCCTGGAATCGAGCCCCGCATCCGGCTCCCTGCTCGGTGGGAAGCCTGCTTCTCCCTCCCCCGCTCCCCCTGCTTGTGTTCCTTCTCTCCCTGTGTCTCTCTCTGTCAAATAAATAAAATCTTTAAAAAATAAAAAATAAAACTTTCTATAATCAGGAAGAATTGAGTGTTTGTATATACTCTCCCACTTCAAAGCCATTCGAACCCTAAGTTTAACCAAAAAAACACATTGATTAAACACCATGTCTCAAGCAGTGGTTCTCAGGTTTTACTGTGCATAAGAGCCACGTGGAGAGCTCACAAAAATGTGCATTGCTAGGCCCACGCCCTACAGATCCTGATAGGGTAGGTCTTGGAGAGGCCTTGATATTTTTCATTTTTAATGAATTTCCAGATTTGTTAGTTTCCTATTGCTACTATAGCAAATCACCACAAATTCAGTGGCTTAAAACAACACAAATTTATCACCTTACAGTTATGGAGGTCAGAAGTCTGAAGCCGGGTCTTAAAGGGCTAAAATCGAAGTGTTGGCAGAGTTGCTTTGGGGGGAATCCATTTCCTCACCTTTTCCGACTCCTAGAAGCCACCTATATTCCTTGGCTTATGGCCTCTTGCTCCATCTTCAAAGCCAGCAGAGCCTCCGACAACTGCCTCCTCTAGCCTTTCTGACTCCTGCTTCAGTCCTTACATCTTTTCTCTGACTGAAACGCTACCACCGCCTCTTACAAGAATGCGCATGACTGTATTAGGCCCACCTGGATAATCCAGGCTATTATCCTCATTTCAAGACTTTTAACTCAAGCACACATTTAAGCCCCTTTCACCATAGAAAATAACATTCACAAGTTCTGGGGATCAGGGCATCTTTGGGGGGGCATCATCAGGTGGTACAAGTAAGTTTACCTCAGGTGGTACTAAATCTGCCACACTCACGAACCACTGGATTAGAAGACAGAAAAACTAACAAACAGTATGTACTCTGTTTTATCACAAAGTAGCCGGAGAATGACCAAAAGAGTTTTGGATAAATTTTACAATTCAGCGATGTTGCTACTGAATTGAGGTAAGCCATGGTTCTCAAGCTTTGCTCATTAAAATCAACTGAGGATTGTAAAAAAACAAACCAACAACCTCAACTCCAAAGCCCAGACCACTCCCAGATCAATTACCTCAGAATTACGGGGGATGTGATTCCATCATCAGTATTTTTTAAAGTTCCACCATTAAGTCCATCGTGCAGTCACATTTGAGATTTACCAACATAGGTACATAAGGGGCAGAAACTTCAAAGGGCCCAGACATAGGGTTCCCAAAGTCAGTTAGAACTGTTATGAAATGTTTGTAAAATTAAAGACTGTATCTACGCAGCATTTAGGGTAAAAATATACTCATATTTTATCTTACTTGAGGGCCACACTTAGCTTGTTTTAGCCTGTGTTTGGTAAACATAGCAAGTAGTAAGTAGTATTTTTAGTGTCCTCTTTTAAAGATGAGAACAATGAAGTTCAGCAAGATGCCACTGCACAGTTAATAAATCACTTAATTCAAATTTCATCTCAAATCTCTGCTTCCAAAGTCTTTCTGCTATGGTCATATACTGCCATAAAAAACCCAAAAAAATATTTTAGGTGTTGCAAAATCCAATCACATCAGGTGCATAAATAAAGGAGGATAAGACAATACAGGGTGGTGAGGAAAGTGGAAAGGCGGAGAATACATGCCCTACATAAAGACAGACAAGTTTCAGACAAGTTTATGTTGTTTTTAAAATACCAAAGCCAAACAAAACACATGTCCAAGCCAGATTGAGACCACCTGCTGCAAGTGCGCCGCTCTGAAATACAATCAGTTTTCCATTTGAAATGGCGATTTCCCAGCTCTTTACTCTTCAACGATTTATTAATGTTTCCCACACACAGCTTTAAACCTTTGGGGTGTAACTGACAGTAATTGCCTCCTTGAATTTGCTCCTTCTTTCCCCTTCCTAAATTCACAGATCTGGTACGCGTGAACATAGCGTTACCGGAACTCTCTGTCAGCCCTCCCGCAGCAGCCAGTCATGGCAATGCCACCCAGAGCCTGGATTTTCAGAACTGAATTTACTTTTTAAAACTAGAAGTTCTTAGAGTATTTTATTGTTTGCCAGGCCTCAGACTAGGACCAGGCCTAGTATGTTGCTTCTTTCCACCATACATATTTACTCAACAAATTTAGTGTGCCTGACTAGAATCTTTTTTCCATATATATTATAGCAACAGTGGGCTCTTTAGTACCAGCTAAATGAAGCTTGAAAAACTGTTATATGAAAGCCAAGTGTTATAAAGGTAGAGTTAAAGGCAGGCCTGATTTTCCTTGTGTGGCTGTTGAAATCGGTCTCAATTGTTTGTAGTTACAACACGCTTTAGAACGGTAGGGTGGCAGGATTTACTGTGTCTGTTGGCAGAATTAGCCAAATGCCCAGGAAAACACCAGTAGGCTTACAACCTCCATAATGAGGAGGTTTCCCTGATTGTTCATAGATTTATTTTTACATAGTATATTATTCATAAAATATGTATTGTGTGCTTGCAATGTGCTCAGTGCTATACAGTTTGTGATTTGCTTTTTTTCAATATGTGTATAGGTTCGGCACAGATGCAAGGAAGTAAAACATTTCAAGTCAATTCAGGAGAAACCACTAGAATCTTTGCCAGTAGTAGCAGGATCTTTACATGGAGGGGCATAAAACTCAACGTCCTCACATTCTTCACAGAGGGGGATGTTTGCTGTAGTCTAGCTATGAGCAATGACTCAAAACATATCTTTAAAAAAGTTACAACAGCAAACACAAGTTGTGTCTAGACACAAGAGTACAAAAGGCAAAATTCAGAGGTTTTGTGGTTCCAAGGCAATTGAGTGAGTGACCAATAATTCTTTTTGGAGGTTACTCTTAGCCTTCTGTGAATCCATCATGCGCATCTTCTCCAGACCAACCTTCCTGCAATACCCTCATTATGCCATGAAGGACAAAAGCTTTAGGCTTCCCAATTCCCAACTGCATCATTTAATCTCCCTTGTTTTAGTGCTAAGGCCATCTCTATAATCTGTTCCCACTGTATTTGGCAAAATTTTCCTCAAAATGCTCTGATTTTAAATCAGTTATGTTCCAGCCAGTCTCCTATTCCACAAATGAGTCAAACTCCAACCATTCTCTCTACTTTCACTCCCATGATCCCCACCCCTGCCCGCCCCCTGTTTAAATGTTCTACCCTCACTTCCTCCAAACTCTATACAACCCCGGCATCTTTTATGAAGCCATTGATCTAACGTATTTCTGAAGTCCCACAACATTAAAATCTGCAATTAAGAACTTATTTGAAACTTGTTTCAGATTTATATTAGTTACTTCCTAACTCCTGAAAATCAGAGAGCTTTTCTTCTTCTCTATTCTTCACACATATCCTTTCCATGTAGCATGGCACAGAGCATATCAGAGCTGTTTATGTATACTACTGTATAATTCTGTGATCCTTTTACTATATATATATATATCCTGACAATTCTCAACTATGTACACATAACTTAGTGCTCTAGTCAAATATCCAACATCTCCAATACTGTGCACAGTTATTCCCTAGAGTTCTTCTTACCCCTCCTCCCAACTTGACACCTTTTAAAGTCCTCCTTTTTCCAGGATAGAAAATAGTTGTGAGTCTATTATTTTCTCCTTAAGGGCCTTGTTGTTCACTTCAGAACATTTCTAGATTTACTGATGATTCTTCTTTTAGTTTAGGTTCTACCTTTATGCCAGAGTAAACTTTCCAAAACAGGTATCCAATTGTACCAACCCTCTACTTATTGAACCCCTCTCAACTCTGCAATCGTATCTCCCACAACTCCTGAAGTTATACCATATGTTTCAGAGATACAGAACTTCTCTACAGTTTCCTGTGCCAAGCTCTCGCCTGCCTCTCGGTCTTTACATATGCTGTGGACTTCTGCAAAATGTCCTTTGCCCTGTGGCTCGTCTGACAAACTCTGGAGTCAGTTCTTGACACCTCCAGGCAGAGATCATCCCTCTCTCCTCTGTATTCCTTGGTCCTCTGACACATTTCACATCTTGAACTTATCAAAACTGCAGTATAACCATTTATGTACCCATCCATCGACTGTCCTATACTATCAGCTCTCTGTATAGAGAAGGCTACTCTTAACCAAAATCAAAAGCCAGTGGAGAATTTTTCTCTACAGATTGAAAGCAGAAGAATGGGTTAGCTAGCAGAGAAGATGCAGAAAAATCTGATATCCATAAGTATCTTATAAAAATATGATATTAAAATGGACAGGAAATGGAACTACTTTATTTGGCTTATGTCAAGAATGTGAGAAAAAATTGGAAAACAAATGGGGATTTGAGAATGATGGAGATTAAGGACTTTGCTGCTAAATGGAAACAGACAGACAGGGCTCTTGGCTCAGAATAGCAGCCAGGCCTCATTAGAGAAGCTCAGACCCTGCCAATGAGGGCTGGATGGTAGCCTGCTTCCCTGAAAACTATTTGCTTATTTAGGGCACTTAGACCCAGTGTCCCCAAGACCTGAAAATATCAGTTCAGAGAAAACATATAAGTTATTCCTCAAAACAATCCAAAGTTTTAGAGTTTGTCCAGCAAGGAAGCACAGGATGAGTGGCTAGATGATGAGTGGCAGTGATGATTAGAAGGGACAGAAGTTGTCGTAAGACACACATATCTTAGTCTACGCATACTGACTGAATGTCCAGAGTATGTCAGGTCCTACGCAAGGTGACAAGGATGACCCTACAAAGATGCCTCCAACTGAGACTTTTGTGTCAATGAACTCAGTGTAACAGAAGAAACTTATGCAAACAACTTGTTTGCATACTGTGGAACACCTGAATAAGTTAGAGTGGTAGCAAAAAAAAAAAAAAAAGGTAGCAAGGTCAACTACCCAGGAGCAGGAACTTGCTGAGATGGGAGTGTGGTATAGGGACAGTGTGTTACAGGTTTTAAAAAAATCAGTGAGCTGGAACCTGGGGGTGAGTTAAAAATAAATAAATAAATAATGCAGTGGTTAATGAGGCCCTTCGATTTTAACAGAAATCTTACAATTAAATGCTTACTTCTTTCCTGTTTTAAATGCTCTTAAGCTCTTCTCCAATTTGCAGGCCCTAAATTCTATCAATTTGAATTTAAAAAGAGAGAGTCCTTAAGGAAACCAAGTGTAAACCATGTGTAAAAGGGGGAAAAGACTCCTTAATTATGTAATTTATTTACATATAACAAACACCTGGTGAATTTATCTACTAAAAATGGCATGTACTTCTCTCTTATTCTCTTTGTTTCAGGATGCAGGTATAACAAGAGAACAGCATCTATTTGTATTTGTGAATGACACAGTAGCCAAGTACTGCCTTAGTAAGGAGTTCCCTGAGGAAATACCAATAGCAAGCTTTCTAAGTCCACTAAAAGTTAGAAACTCGCAAAGCACATGACCAGCAGTAAAGCAAACAAATTAAACCCTTTGGGCATCTATGATAATTCAAATATTCATTCATTCATAAATTTCCGTGTAATGCAACAATACTCTGATCGTAAAGAGTTAATAACTAAAGAGACTGGAAATCTGAACTAGCTGAGATACTTAAAATCAACAAATATTGGTTGCTGCTGCTGATGACTGAGGCTCCTACCAATTGCTAATCCATTCTGTAGACTATAGACTTAATTTCCAGAGCTGTCAATCTGACACATTTTATCAACAATCATATAGAGAATCTTGACCACCAAAAAGAATAACCTTTTCCATTCCATTCCATTTGTTCATTTATCTAGACTTTATTTCCATGGCATATGGTGTTTCACCTCACAAACAGAATAAATATGATAGGGGGAAAAAGAAAATTAACATATGTGGAAAACTGCCCTATTAAAGGAGGAAACGTTGACAGTTACTGAATAAGCATCCCTTTACTACTGGGTGAGTCCAATACATATTTATGTAAGACATGGAAGCTCAGGAAGGAATATGGATTGTCAAGCTAAAAAAAAAAAAAAAGGTGGGGGAGGGGAACAGCAAATGTCTGCAAGGAAAGTTGCTACTAATAAGTTTTATGCTTTCCCTTCTGCTGTATCGTATCTACCATAGGTTTAACAGCTCATAAACTGAAGCCAGCTTTCTGAATGATCATTTAATTCTTGAAAAGTAACCATAAACTAAGGAAGAAAAAATACTGAGATATTAATCCTGGCAGCAGGCAGCAATTCTAGGCCCAAAAGCTTAATGGGGCTGAGCTGAATGGGACATAACAAGACGACTATCCTAACAAAATACAGTCTGTATCCTCCGATGGATGAGGAATGTTCCTTCCCCATTCGTGTTTGAACACGGGAGAACATAAAGTGCCAGTTAAACTGAGTAATGTTGCATAACTAAATTACAGGGTTTTTGTTCAGTTCTCCAGTAGAGTATGAAAATCCTCAAACCTGGAAGTATTGTTTTAATCAAGGGTCTGAATAAGCAGTCCCGCATAGTTCTGCAATATCTAAGGTTTTTTTTTTAAATTTTATTTTATTACATTATGTTAATCACCATACATTATATCACTAGTTTTTGATGTAGTGTTCCATGATTCATTGTTTGCGTATAACACCCAGTGCTCAGTACAATATCTAAGTTTATAGAAATGTTTTCTTTAGAATCCTCACCCCTATAAAGCTACATTAATAAAAACTAAATACATACAAAAAGTTATATAGAGAGTAGGCATATATTTGCCTTTTTGAGGTGTACTTTTAATTTTATGAAATAGCTTTTGAAGAAATGTAGAAAGAAATTAATTTGCAATTGATTTTAAGCAATTACTTCTAATTTTTGTGAATGTGGATATTTAACTTTGCTACTGCACTGGCAAAATACTTGTGTTTCAAATGGAGCTAAACAATTTATATGATGTATGATATAGCCTTGGAGAGCTTTTATTTGTTTTATTGGGTAATTTGTATTCAGTATGGAGGAGGTGATCTAAAGCTTTGCATTTAGTGATTGCACAGGAGGCCCAGGCACATGGAAAATTCTACACTTTATTTCATCAGGGTGAATCTACCATGACCCGGAAGGCTCACCTATAGATAAGATGGTTTGGCCTCAATAACACTTTGAATCTTTACACTCTCTGGGGTTTTGCACACTCCTTTAGACACAGGTCTTTGTCATTAATGAGAGTCGCATGAGTGGATCCCTGAATGGCACTTTGGAGAACGGTGGGACAAGTTTTTAACAAGCTGACCCTTCTGGCTATAACATGAAAGGGAACCCTGTGTGTAAGATAGTGTGGGAATAAAAGGCAGAGGTAATTTGCACTGCTGAAGAAATAATTATTAGTTCCACATTGCTTTCCAGGTGGTAGGTGGAGGAAAACAGAAAGCATGTGTTCAAGTTTAGTAAATCGCTGTTTTTCTTGCTGATAATGTATAACATTTTTCTAAAATTTGAAAGACTTCCTCAGCCTATTAAGGTGTTTCAGGAAGAAACATCAACAGATTTTTCTTTTGCTCATATTGACCGCCTATTTTAGAAAAGCTTTGATGCTATTATGCTGACAAATTCTCTGTGTCTGTATCTTACCAAAGACACCCTCCGTACAAATGGGAGTGAGCGTGAGGTGAGAGTAGGGGGCCAAGAGACAAAATGCTCCATTTTGCTTCACATAGACCATCCTGTTTTATACTATACGACAGTTCTCTGTTTCCAATATTTGACATCTGAGATTCTGAGGTTAAATTATTCTTCCAGTGTCCCATAATTAGTACCAGGCAAAGCTGGGGCTGAATGATGCTCTTCTGTTAAATCTTGGTGCACTTTCCATTACACTGGACTGCCTGACTCTTACACTGCCTCATACTCTTCTAAATAGCAATTTGATTTTTGCAATATCTAGGATAAAATTTAACTTTATTATACATTCAGGAGCTACACGGTCATCAAACAGAAAGTGTAAAAAACAATAATATTTTTAGGTATTTTAGATTAGAACACAGATAAGGATTTACCATTCAAATTTATAATTATGTTTACTGTAAGTTTTGCTTATTACAAGAAGGATGTTCAAGAATAGGTAGTTGTACTCATATGTGGAATTTAAGAAACAAAACAGAGGATCATAGAGGAAGGGAAGGAAAAATAAAATTAGATGAAATTGGAGAGGGAGACAAATCATGAGAGACTCTTAACTACAGGAAACAATCTGAAGGTTGAGGGAGGGAGAGGGGGTGGGAGATGGGGTAACTGGGTGATGGGCATTAAGGAGGGCATGTGATGTGATGAGCACTGGGTGTTATATGCAACTGATGGAATACTGAACTCTACATCTGAAACTAATGATACTTTATATGTTAACTAAATGAATTTAAATAAAATAAGTTAAAAAAAAGAACAGGTGGTCGTGTTAGTTTCCCATGTAATCCAACTCATGTTATAGAAGCCATATTCGTTTCTTTTTTCTTTAAAAAAAAAAATAGACTACTGGGGCACCTGGATGGCTTAGTTGGTTAAGCATCTGCCTTCAGCTTGGGTCATGATCCCAGGGTCCTCCCTGTTCAGTGGAGAGCTTGCTTCTCCCTCTCTCTCTGCCCCTCCCCTGTGCTCATGCTCTCTCTCTTGCTTGCTCTATCTCAAATAAATAAATAAAATCTTTAAGAAATAATAATAAATTAAAAATAAAAAATAGACTACTACTGAAAAAATAAGTATGCTTATTAATTTTATAAAAAGAAATATGGCTGATAACCAAAGTGTCAAAAATCTTAAACTTTATAAATTATCAAAAAATTCAAATAAAAACGAAGTTGCAGTACTCTCCTTTCCCTTTACTTTCTCTCCCATTGTTAGACACTACAGTGGAGTGAGCTCTTGCTCTGCCCCTGGATGAAAAGGGCAGAAATCAAACTATCAGTCAGAGGGAAAAAAAGGTAAGAAGTTACCAAAAATACTCGATTTGGCTAGCTCTCCGGTGCTGGCGAATGATTAAAGCCTGTCCTTTCTGTTGTCAGCCCTTTTGGATACTTTAAAGACCTGTGTCCAGGCCAGGCTTTTCTCTCTGGCAAAACCAACACGTGCAGGAATACATCTCTCTGCATCTGAGAGCCTCCTCCTCCCACTGAACCAAAGATATAAATATAACTTGCCTCCAGGTTGTCTCTGATAAACTCTATACACCTGCCCAGAGGTTCTGGCTTAAAATCCCCTTGTCTTACTCTCTCTCACGCGACTCCTGTCTACTTCACACAACAAACTCAGAGAGAAGAGCTACCTCTTCTTCAGTATCCAGCCAATTTCTCAAACTTGAGATTTCTCAGGAATGAATAAGATTCCAGTCCATTTAATCTTCCAACAGAATGGGACACAACTCAGGGCCACCCATTTATACTACAGAAGCTGGTTTTACAGGATTGGAAATGAGGAGCGGGTACCCCATCCCCATCTCACTTGGAAAATGTGTTCAATACACAGTAAACTAGAAGCTTTCTCCAAAACCCAAAATCCTTTTAACAATCTTGTCTCCACTTACTCTCTTAACTTTTTAATTCTTTAAAATTCTTATGTGGTAAAAGATTTAGCAGTCATCTAACCAGGTCTTGGAAACTTACTTTTTGAAAATCCTACAGAGTAAATGGCCTTATAAGCTCACTGGCATTTATTATTTTAAAACATTGGCCTAAATTTCCCCTTTAATATCTTGTTATAAATATAATATTCCCTGCTTTTGAGAGTGTGGTGAAATGTGCTTCTCAAAAATTACTGACATGGATTTAAATTGGAAAAACTCTAAAAAAAATTTTGCCAGTATTATTTAAGCATTTTTAATGGCCATATTCTTTGACTTCATAATTCCACTTCTGAAAATCTATTTTAAGCATATAATCTTGCATGCAAAAAAAAAAAAAACAAAAAACACGCACACAAAACTACCTTGAAAATATACCAGAAACAACCTAAATGGAAACAGTAAGTAAATGGTTAAATAAGGGAATGCAAACCCAGGTAATGGATTATTACCCATATTTTACTTATACCCATATTTTACTTAAAATATTTTGAAGTTTATACAGTAATAGGAAAAAGCAATGATAATTCAATGGAAATATAAGTTAGGATGTAAAATTATATACATAACACCTATCGTATTAAGATAACCAGGTTAAAATGCTTTTAAAAGGACCCTTCAAATATCTATGCATATATTTTTGGAAGTACAGGAATGTACCAAGGCATTAACAGTGACTATCAATGGATTTTAAGACATTAGGAAAGTTTTCCTCTCTTACTATTATTCTAAATTTTTCATATACTAACTATGTATTTCTTTTAAAATGTTAACAACAATAGTTAGAAAAAATATGAAAAGCATTAAAATTGAAAATAATAGCTATGGTACATTTCATCCTAAAAGATTTATTCCTTTCTCTTTTTCCACATCAAATTTGATCCTAAATCTCATATACTTTGCAACCAAAATGTCTCTGGCCCATCTCTTTCCTGGACCCTTGACCACTACTCTAATTTATGTTCTCTTACTCCTTACACACCTCAACCATTGTACAATTCTTAACTGGCTTCCATGATCATTTCTCTGACTTCAATTCAAATCCTTCTAGCACTGTGACTTAAAAGGCAGATTACTTGCCATAGCTGAGCAATATAATTCTATAGTTTTCTGAGAGGTGGATAAAAAGGGATAATATATATCAGTAAAGTACTTGGCACATAGTAACTTTTCAACAAATGGCAGCTCTCACTATTATAATTTCAACTGTGTTCTTTTGTTCTTCACTTTTAACACTGCTACACTGTGAACTACATATAACCATTTAGTACCCTACACAGTAGGATCTCAAACACCTTTTCCAGTTCATTTCACAATACTCCATCCTCAGGTTCACCCAAGATGGGCTACTTCCGGTTTCCTGAACTGTCCCCCTTGTTTTCCACAGGGGTACCATTGCTTAGCTTGTTCCCACAGCTCCATGTGTCCCTTCACCCTTCACCCTCTGTTCCTTCCTGCCTGTGTTCCTTATGTGATCTGAAAACTTTCTGACTCCACAACCAAATTAGATTGCTACCTTCTCTGAAACTCCACCATATTATCTGATACCCTTAATGATGTATAACCTTCAGTTCAGCATTCTGCTTGGATAACTGATACTCAGAGCGTAGCTTAAAAAGCAGCCTCCTCAGAGGGACTGTGTCTGAATACCCAATCTAAAGTAGGCTCGAGGCCACTATCACATTTCCTTATATTTCTAGCTACTCAGCTTTTCCCCTTTTTTCCCACCATTCTCTCATTAGATTTTTTACTTCTCAAGAACAGAATTTACTTCCTCAACAGCTGCTAGTAATGTGTCTTTTAAACGATAAAAACCCAATAAATGTGTCTTACATTACAAACTGAAAAACTGATCACTCAACTAAAACTGGTAAGGAAGATCCTGATTGGAAACTTGTTACTAAAATCCTTCCGTTGTCCTCTCCATATCCACATATACACAGTGATCATTCACACACACACACACACACCCCTCTCAGTTCTTGGTCCCTGCCATAATTTACATGATGTTCAGTGAGCAGGCATAGCAGACACCAATTACAGGAAACCCTGGAAATGCTCTACCCGGAGCTCCCCATGGAAGCCATGATCTGTGGTATTCAGGATGTACAGAAATGACAATGGGAAAAGAGGGAGAAAAAACAGTGATGTGAAATGTTAAGGGTAAACCTTTGAGAACAATAATGCATTCAGTGTAGTTCACCTGATAGTACAGTTGAGTAAAGTTTGACAGAAAGTCAAACCAACGCAGTTAGGAAAAAAAACAAACTAAAATTCAAAATATGAAGGAAAGCAATCATGCAGATATACAAACTACAGCTTTCCTCACCAGCAATTTTGTCGTTCATTTTAGATTTCTAGGAAACATAGTCTGAAATTTTTAATTTTTTCTGTGAGAGATAGGAAAAGAAAACCATATAATAATTTTAATAAAAAACACACCATAAAGTAAAGAAATAGCTATGTGATGTCTTTTCAAATTAATTAGGAATAAGCTGGAAAAAAAAGAAAAAAAAAAAAAAAACTGTCTTCCGCAGTTACAGTATTCCAGCCTCAAATATTTTCAAAAATGCTTCTGAGTAATGGAGATGTTCAGCATTTCCTGGCTCCTCACCGCAGCCAACTGGCATTCTCAGAAAACTTGAACACCTGTTATCTCATCTCTTTCCACTATCTTCACCCTCTGCTGCCCTTTGTAGACTTTTTCCATCAGCATTTAAATACGTTCAATATTTCCCACTATAATCAAAACCCCTCCACTGACCCATTTATCTTCTGTCTTCCAATTTCTCTCTCTCTTCCCCACTAACCACAAAATCCTTACAAAATTATTTATATCTGCTTTCTCCAATGTTCTCAACTCTCCCTCACTCAACCCTCTTTAATTTGAAATATATTATTTAGTATTTCTATAATAACCTCTGAGGTAGACCGAATAATAACCCCCACCCCCAAGATGTTCATGTCCTAATCCTGGGAGTCTGTGAATATGTTACCTTAGATGGCAAAGGGAACTCTGCAAATGTGCTTAAATTACAGAGAGTAGTCTGTTTTATCCAAGTAAGCCAAATGACATTATCACAAGTATTCTCATAAAAGGAAGGCAGAGGGGGGCACCTGGGTGACTCTGGTTAAGTGCTGACTCTTGGTTTTGGCTCAGGTCATAATCTCAGGGTAGTGGAATCTAGCCCCTCGTCAGGTTCTGTGCTCAGCAGGGAGTCTGCTTGAGGTTCTCACTTCGTCTCCCCCTGCCCCTCCCCCACTTGTGCATGTGCGAGCACACGTGCTCTCTCTCTCTTTCTCTAAATAAAGGAATAAAATCTTTAAAAAAAAAAAAAAAGGAAGACAGAGGGAGGAACTACTACAGGAGAGTAGCAGGAGATAGGATGACTTAAGTAAGAGGCTGGAGTGATGTGAAGTATCATGAGTCAGGAAATACATTTGGCCTACTTGACACTAGAAAGCAACAAACAGATTCTCTCCTAGAACCTGCAGAAGGATTCAGGCCCGCTGATATCTGCCTTAACCCAGTAAAATTGATTTTGGACTTCTGGCCTCCAAAAATGTAAGAGAATAAATCTGTGTTGCTTTATACCAAGTTTGTGGTAATTTGTTACAGCAGTAATAAGAAAGTAATACAGACTCATGTACTAAGTCAAATAGTAGGCAATTTCCAGTCTTCCTCCTATCTGACTTGTCAGTAGCAACTTCTTAGCTCCTTAGCTACCGCAGGATTTTTTTTTTTTTTTTTTAACCAGATGTGTGGCTCATTCTTCTCAGATTCATTTGCTTACTCTGGCCTTTTTACAAAAAAAGTAAGTGTTAGAGTTTCTCAAGACTCAGACTAAAACCACACCATTCCTACTCCCTGAGCACTCACATCTACTCTGATATCTCTCAAAAGCAAAATCTCCAGGCCATCTCTGCTTGATTCTAAATATATATATACCTGCTTACTCAAGCTCTCTACTTGATTATCACACAGACATGTCAAATTTAATGTAAATTAATTACATTTATTTAATTATTTATTTATTATTAATAAATTAATTATTAATAAATTATTATTTAATTATTTAAATTATTTAAATAAATAAATTAATTTATTTCCCTCGAGTTTGTTCTTTTGCCAATGTTGACAATTTCAGGAAAACATACCCATCCACTACGTATGTTTCCTAACCTAAAAATGAAAAGTCATAATAGACTTACCTCCCTTCCTCCCCTACCATATACAAACAATCAACAAGTCTGATCAAGTCTGTCTCCTCAATGCCTATTGTGGCCAATGTCAGTGACCCTAGTCTAGTTCAAGTCACAATCAAGGTCGTGACAAAACTAATTGCACAGGCTCCTCACACAGTATGTAAAGTAGCAGCATTAATTCAATTATATTCAACTTCTGCACATGCAGGCCATCCTTCACATCACAGCCACAACGGATATTTAAACGCACACATATACTATACACACACACACACACACACACACACATCGTGTTATTAATTGCTTAACCCTTGTTTCCTTTAAGCTCAAATAAGATTCAAGAACTCTTTCCTTTGGATTTTGGTCTCGGTCTGATCCTCCACCTTCATTTCTCATTTCATCCCTCTCTCTTGAATCAGTTATAGTCCCCTTCTTCTAGATCACAGAACTTTTCAAAGCTTTCTTTCACAGTTCAGAATCATGGAATTTTTTCTCCCTTTTATCTGGAATTCTTTCCCTCAAGTCCCCTTGTTTTTCCCCATCTTCTTGCCTAACCAATTCCCATTCATGTTTCTTTCTCATCTTAAATGTCAGGAAGCATTTTCTGATGCCTTCTCTAAAACTAAATTAGAGGCTCCTGTTATACATTCCTATATTGCCCAGCATACTCACTTCTAAATGTTTGCAATGTTTAAATATACTTAGAAAAATTGTCTTCTCCCATTAGATTTTTTCTTTTTATATAACAGCTTTATAGAGGTATAAATGAAAGACAGTAAGTTACACAGATTAAAAATATAAAATTAGTTACATGCATACATACCCATGAAACTGTCATCACAATCAAGATAATGAACATATACGTCACCCCAAAAGTTTCTTCTTGCTCCTTTGTTCTTACGAAGTTGTACTGCCTTTGTCCTGCTCCCTGATGTATTCCAGGCATACATCCTTGATATATACTTGGCACACAGTGGCACTCAAAATATATCTGATAAATTAATTAATGAGCAAAGATGTTCATCAAAGTATTATATATGGAAGGAAACACTGGAAATAATCTAAATGTTCTTGTGATTGCAAATTTTATAAAATAATGCAGAACTATGCACCACTGAAATTATGTTTTATGAGAACAATGAATTATATTTGAATATATTTAACTAGAAAAGGTTTAAAAAGATCTATAAAATATTATTCTGACCATATATGTTTATATGCATTTCATGCATAGCTAAGAAAGAGAACAGGCATTGACACAAACATTTTAGTGGTGGAGAAAGGACAGGTGATTTTACTTTTCTTCTTTGTGCTCCCTGAAACTGTTCAAAGACCGTGTGTTGTTATGTTGAATGGGACCTTTCCCGTGTCTTGGAATTTTGGCTAAAGCCCCATAGTGAGGACAACAAGTAGTAATTATCTCCATATACTAAATAGAACAGTCAAAAATCTGTCACACACCCCACTCTTGAGTCTTCTAAGAGGTAGTCAAATTGGTCTTTCTGCCATCATCCCCACTATTCCTCCCAACCTACAAAGCAAAAGTCATAATTTTGTTGAACAGAAAAGTTCAGCGTAAAGTATGACATTCTAGGATATTTTTCACCCTATCCCATATCTAGGGGAAAGGCAGGGGATGCCATTCCTTTAAGTGATTATTATGCTCCAGAAAGAAACAGTCTTAGAAACTAAGAATGAGAGCAAGAAGGGGAAACAGACATTGCTAGTTTTGGCTGGATTCTTGCTCAGGGGCATTTGTTCACAGGCCCACACATGCTGCCACCTGAGTGGAATATGGTAAGAAAAGTCTTGGGAGCTTGAACTCGTATCCTCTGAAACTTAAGAGCTTCTGTCCTGAAGTCTTCTCAAGGCAAGAGTTTGACTACAGAAAGAGCACAGGAGTCAGCCCACCCTCTCTGGGTGTGGTACAGAAAATAGGTACTAGTTTCCTCAGGGCAAATGGATACTGCAAAAAGTGACAAAGCAATTTTTTTTCTTTTTATGCCATTCCTCATATGAACCCTCCTCCTACCTTAATTCTGGAAGACTCGGAAGATAATGAATTGGGGATGAGCTGATGGAGATAGGAAACAAAGCAGTGAAGTAACAGACCATGCTTCTCTTCTTTGTGGCCTGGCCAACGAGACCTACTTAAGTCCTGAGAAGGGGAGAAGACTGTGTGTAAGGTGGATTTTTTACAGTTGATTGAACTGAGCCTATTTAGAGGTGCCATTGAGGCATAACTGCCAAGGTAAGACTCTTCTTAGAGTGACTAGAAATCCATGATGTCTATTGAAGGAGTAGCCCTTAAGTGCAGAGAGTTTAACAACATAAGTTGAAGGCATTTATTAAAGAACATTAAATCCATTTCTTATTTGTATCACCACTGTGGTTAGTCCATTCTGCTATCTACTTATACCTGTGTTATTTTTAATCATAAAAAATGAGCACAAACTCAAGCACTCCTAAGGGTAATGATAGAGGATTATAATATGGGTGAAAGTGTTACATCAATATACTTGTATGTATGCATACATTGATACTAGTTACTTTCTCCTATCAGATGTGGTTCATTGCTCTTATTTAGTTCTTGAAAGAATTTTTATGATTTTTCAACCCCTGTTACTAACTCATACACCACTATAGATAAGGAAACAGTTCTAATTCATCTTTTTATTCCCAAACATATACACTGACACTTACTGAGACATACTGACGATTCAATATTTTTTTTCCAAACTTCTTTTGGGGAGCCAACTCTGATATATAGAAATTACAAGCAATGGAGAGCTATATCTTGCATGTATACACACTAAGGTGTTTGTTATTCACATAGGGATTTACCAATATATCAGTTTAATATAGCTACAAAAAAGCAACTAATATCTTCCCTTAAAAGCCATGTAATTCAGAAATGTCCCATTCTATTCCTACTAGTGCTTCATTAGCTCTCTCACTGAACTATCAGTGATGAATTTTGTAAGGAATTCATAAGAAGGAAACTAATCCTAAACCATACCCATACTGAGATTCTGGAGTCATCATTATTCATCTATTTATTCAATTAATTTTTATTCAACAAGTCACTGGCCAACCCTAGTGCTGAAACAAACAAGCAGTCTCAAGATGTTTATCAGAGGGGCGCCTGGGTGGCTCAGTCATTAAGCGTCTGCCTTCGGCTCAGGTCATGAGCCCAGGACCCTGGGATTGAGCCCTGCATCAGGCTCCCTTCTTGGCAGGAAGCCTGCTTTTCCCTCTCCTGCTCCCCCTGCTTGTGTTCCCTCTCTGTCTCTCTCTCTCTGTCAAATAAATAAATAAAATCTTTAAAAAGAAAAGATACTTATCAGAGAGAAGACTTTGATAATTACCATAAAAGCAACCATGTAGTATATGGAATTGCATGTATAGCTACATGTAATAGTTTTTATTTGCTTGGGCTGCTATAACAAAATAACAGAGACTGGGTGGCTTAAAGAGCAAAAATTTATTTTCTCATAGTTCTGGAGACTGGAAGTTCAACATCAAGGTGCCAAAAGGTTTGGTGTCTGATGAGAGCTCTCTTCTTGGGTTGCAGATGGCTGCCTTCTCAATGAGTGCTCACAAAGCCTTCCTATAGTCTTTTCTTTGGTAAGTTTTTATTTAAATTCCAGTTAGTTAACATATAGTATAGTATTAGTTTCAGGTGTACAATATAGTTTTTCAACATTTCCATACAATACCTGGTGCTCATCACAACAAGGGCACTCCTTAATCCCCAACACCTATTTCACCCATCCCCCCACCCACCTCCCTTCTAGTAACCAGCAGTTTGTTCTATATAGGTAAGAGTCTGTTTCTTTGTTTTTTTCCCCCCATATTATTCTTTTTCTTTTCTTCCAAGTTTTTATTTAAATTTCAGTTAGTTAACATACAGTGTAATATTAGTTTTAGGTGTAGGATTTAGTGAAGTGCCTCCCTTAATACCCATCAAGCATTTAACCCAACCCTCCCCCCTCCACCTCCCCTCCAGCAACCCTCAGTTTGTTCTCTATAGCTAAGAGTCTGTTTTATGGTTTGCCTCTCTTTTTTTTCCCCTATGTTCATCTGTTTTGTTTCTTAAATTCCACATGAGTGAAATCATATGGTAGTTGTCTTTCTCTGACTGACATCTCACTTAGCATAATACTCTCTAGCTCCATCCATGTCATTGTAAATGGCAAGATTTCATTCTTTTTTATGGTTGAGTAATATTCATATATATGTGTGTATATACATATATATACACACACACACACACACACCCCACAACAACTTTTTTATCCATTCATCAGTCGATGGGACTTTTGGACTCTTTCCATAATTTGGCTATTCTTGATAATGTTGCTATAAACATTGGGGTGCATGTATCCCTTCAAATCAGTATTTTTGTATCCTATGGGTAAATGCCTAGTAGTGCAATTGCTGGATTGTAGGGTAGTTCTATTTTTAACTTTTTGAGGAAACTCCATACTGTTTTCCAGAGCAGATGCCTTTCCTACAGTCTTAAAGGATGGTGGAGAGAGGGAGGAGAAAAATAGGGGAAGAGAGAGAGAGAAAGAAAGAGAGACAGAGACAGAGAGAGACAGAGACAGAGGGACAGAGATAGACAGAAAATGAGTGTGAGTGTGAGCTCCCTCTGGTGTTTCTTCTTATAAGAATACTATTGGAATCCTATTGGATCAAGGCCCCACCCTTGTGATCCTCATTTGACCATATTTCCTTACTCTAAACACAGCCACACTGGGGGTTAGAACTCTCATGCCCCACCCTTGTGATCCTCATTTGACTATACTTCATTACTCTAAACATAGCCACACTGAGGGTTAGAACTCTCACATATCAATTTTTTTGGGGGGTACACAAATATTCAGTCCATAACGTAATTTATGGAAGATATTCCATCTTAAGAATGGTAAGAAAATCAGGAACATGCTCACTTATTCATATAGTATACATTTATTAAATGGTCAATATGTACCAGGCATTATGCTAAATATTAGCCATAGTACTTGTTTTCCCAGAGAAGCTAATAATTTTATAGAAAGAGAGATAAGATAAATCACAATGCAATTTAAATGATCTAATAGAACCATCACAAAGCTCTCTGAAAACACTAGGAAGGAACAACTAGATCTGTCTGTGGGAATTGGAAAAGATATCACAGAAAAGAAAATATTTATTTGGGCCTTACATATTGAGTAGGATTGTGCAATGCAGGGAAGTAACAGTCATATAATAGTGATGGGGTATGGTTCCTCAGGTGATATCCTATGTTTGCTTCCTCTCTTCTGAATGGCAGATTTTTCAAAAAACAAGTTTCTGATTAGAGATATGGATGTACATCCCACTCTGTCCTTACCTCATCCTCACTAAAATCTTCAGAGAAAGGGAATAGATGGTAGGGGGAATCCAGCTACTTTCAAAGTGGTGTTATCTGTAGTGGCCCCAAGAAAACCCTTCCACTCTCATTCCACTAGACATTGGTCTCATGATAATGCATCTTACATAGTAGTAGGTTCAAAAGTCAACATGAAGTTAAGTGTGCATATGATGGGACCACAAAAATCATAACATCAGCCATATGATTTATGTCTATATCAACCAATAATGTTTGCTCTGCACATGGATAAAATTCTTAAAAAAAAAAGTAAATATCCAAATGTAGTTAGCCTAATAAGATCATTTCATTGTTACCTATTAAAATATGCATATAAATTATAAACATAATCTTTAAGGCTCAGGTTCATAGTAGTGTCTTAGAGCACACTAGGCACATTATTAAGTATTATTAGATCACTATCATTTGACAAAAAGAAAATCACGACATCTGAATATTAATGGGAACAAGATTAAGAGACAAAATTCTAAGAATCCCATTTGAGCGCTAAGTACCACGCAGTATTTTCAGGGCCTTACCAGAATCATCTCATGGAATCCTCAAAACAACTTCACACAGGAGGTATTGTTATTATGTCCATTTTACAGAGAAGGCAAAGAGAAGTTAACTAACTTGCCCAAGCTCACCCGACAGAGTACAGAGCTGGGGCTTAAGCCTCAGAGTCTGACTCCAGAGCCTCTAGTCCTTATATACTTCAATATATCGCCAAGCAAAAACAAAGAGCTGCTGATCAGTAAGGTAGAGAAAGACTTTGATTAAAGCATAATTTTACCTGTGATAAAATAATTACTTCCTTTTTGTCTTCCACAGCCTTATCTTCTAATTTCTCAAACTGCATCCTAAGAAAATTTCTTATAATTACTAGTAGACAAAAAAAATGTCATGCTACATGTCTACAGTCTATTTAGGAACATAAAGAAAGGATGAAAGCCTAGCAGCAAAGCAGAAAGAAAATAATTTATACATATTTTTACATGTTATTAAGAATCAGCCTGTATTTCCCTCTTATGAGTAGTGTCCCAAGGATCTGCCATGTCTACTGTGTTAAGTGCGAGTTCAAGAGATGAAGGGCACTGACGGGCATCTAGTTCACTGTTATTCCCTTCTCCTTGCAACCTCGCATTGCTATACATCTGTTTTGTTGATTCAGAAGAGCACTTGAGATGCTTTACAGTTGATTTTGACAAGTGCTACAATTTGATAGGGGAAGATAATTCTTGCTGAGATGATTTCCAAAGTACAGAAATTATACTTTTGAGTAGATGGTACCTTTCTTTATGATCAGAATTCTCATTTAATATACAGCACACTTAAGCTTCGTAATCACATTTCCTTTCTTCTGAAAAAAGTGACGGGTGTCTTTGATCTCATATATTAAAGCAACACATATTAAATCTTATTCTTGATTCTGATTGTTTTCTTTGTTGCAGATAAAGCATGTCTGCCAAATTCAAAGATATCAGATTTATAAAATGCTATATGAATATGAAGTGGGATTATTAATTAAATGAGTCTCCTGATCATGTGACTGAGCTGACTGATGAGTTCCCAGGATGTACATTTTTTGCATGCCTCTAAATCCACTAAACTGAGAATTAATCAGTTGTATCTTAAAGACCACAGACATTATTGGTAACCACTTTTAAGAAATAAAATATATGGGTGTAATTTTAATTTATATTTTGAAGTATTCTTTTATCATGCAGACCCTCCCATTAGTTTAATTATAAAAGAATATTTTAATATTTGTTATTTGAGATAATTCTTGGTGAAGAATTATCATTGGTTTGCTTTGTTTTAACTAATGCTATGTCAAAAGTTGACAAATTTTAAGTAACATCAAGGTTTAACGCTCACCTGATGCCAACTCAAGATTCTAACTCAGTTTGGAGGAAACTGAATGGTTCAGTGCTTTGGGATCTCAGCCCTGTTTGCAAGGTTCATCTTAACATAATATCTTCTGTACTCAAAGCCTTTATTACTGATGTGAAGAAACTAAAACTTAATCTATGCCTCCATGGTACAAAGTCACTTCTAGGCATTTGATTCATCTTTGTATAATTTTGTACATTTATATAAAAATAAATGGAAACACAATTCACATGGAATGGGTTTCACAGTTACACTGAACACACTCCATACTACTGCCAAACAACACTGGTGTTAGTACTGTGGTATGGTTAAACAGCATCCCAGAATCCTTACATTGCTACCCGGGTTCACTGTCATCAGTGTGGTTTTTCCTGACTCCCTAATTAGCGACCCAAATCGAGAACTAACAAATAATCCTTACAAGAATTTTTAAACTGGGTTTTCTCAGCCCAATATACATTGTTAAACAGCTCTTGCGCTTATTATACAATTAGGAAGAAAGCCTTCATATTGTACCTTTATTCTACCATTTTCCAACTAAAGAACATTGAAAAAATTTTCCATCTGTCTAAACCACAGATTCCAAATCAACACACAGAGTGTCCTGGGATTACTATTTGCCTGATGAAACGTCTGAGAAGATAAAATAAAATAGCAAGGGCAATATTTTAACACAGTGTCTGG
Source organism: Mirounga leonina (assembly GCF_011800145.1). Classification (NCBI taxonomy): domain Eukaryota; kingdom Metazoa; phylum Chordata; class Mammalia; order Carnivora; family Phocidae; genus Mirounga; species Mirounga leonina. Next base: position 57,005,880 of record NW_023270451.1, read on the forward strand.
TACATAGGAAATTCCCCCAAACTGATAACTGTATTTAGTGCTCTTTTTCATCACCGATGCCACCATCCTAGTTATTACCTCATGCTTGGTTTATGGTAATGATAGTTCTCCAGTTCTCTTACACAACAAGACTATTTATCATAAAATACTGCTTTCGTTTTGTAACTCCGCTATTAAAAATAGGCTGTAGCTCATAAATAAAACCTTAGAATTCAAACTTTTTTTATTACCTGGATCTAAAACTTTTATAGCCTACTTTTCTGTTCTCTATCCTAACTGGATTACCTTTTGATTATCAAAATAAGCCTGTTCTCTATCCTAACTGGATTACCTTTTGGTTATCAATATCATATCACATTTTCACACTTGTGTGCCCTTTCACTTGTATAGTGATTAAATACAATAAGCATGTGACTAAAAAAAAAACTTCTTTTACATGATAGAATTTCCATTCTAAATATACATCCTGTCAAGTCTCAAATATCTGGGCAAATGGAGACAAGAACTATCAGCATTAAATTAATTTGTCACTAACTGTGACTTCACTCACAAACCTATTTGATTTCTACCCATGTTATGAGTATATATACTGACATACATTTCTGAGAAACCTGAGTTTTCTTATTTTGGTTAGGAGCAGCCATTTAACTTCATATGACTTTCTCACCGACAGCTGAAAATAGTTCACCTTCTCAAGGTCATCATTGTTTGTTCAGTGTTAAGAAAAACAGATATAGCGGCTACAGAAAGCTGGCAGAATATATGCTGATCAAAGACTGTACCTTCTAAATTTAATACTTGGATTAGTCCTTATATCAGCTTATTTTTTTTGTTTTCTCTCCTTTTGATCAAAAAAAGGGAGATATGTAGAAGGACAGAGTTGGTTAACCTCTTCCACATCCATCTCCAACACAGAAATGAACCTAAGAGGATGCCTCACCTAGTCGGAGAGAAGACAAGAAAATGATGTTAAGTAGTAGATAGTTCCTCATCAAGAGGCTTTTTCTTTCTTTCTTTTTTTTTAAATAGCCTTCTTGAGATATAATTAATGTATTATAAAATTCATTTTAAGTATACAGGTCAGTAAGTCTTAGTAACTTTATACTGTCATCAACCATAACCACATATCCAGTTTTAGAACACTTCCACTGTCCAAAACGTTCCCCCACATGACCAACTGCAGTCAATATCCCCCTTAGACACCCATTCCCAGTAAACCACTAATCTACATTCTATATCTGTAACTTTGCCTTTTCTAAGAAATCTCATATAAATGTAATCAAACAAATATACAGTCATTTCATTCTGGCTTTTTTCACTTAGCATAGTATGATTGAGGATTTCCTATGTTGCCGCACCTATCATTAGTTCTTTTGTTGCTGAGTAGTATGTTATCGTATGGACATATCACAATTTGTTCAGCATTCACTAATGATGTTCATTTAGACTGTTTCCAGTTTATGTCTAATAAGAATAAAACTGCTACAAGATGTAAACATACAATCTTTGTGTGGATTTATGTTTTCCTTCCTCTTGAGTATATACCTAGAAGTGGAATTGCTAAGTCCTATGATAAGTTCATGTTTAACCTTGTAGGAATTGCCAAGCTCTTTCTAAAGTACCATTTTACTTTCCTACCAACAATGTATGAGGATTCCAGTTTCTCTGTAACTTCAACATACTTGTCTTTTTGATGACAGCCATTCTAGTGGGTACGTACCTTACCATGTTTTAGTTTGCATTTCCCTATTAAATAGATGCTGAGCATCTTTTCATGTGCTTATTCACCATTCATATATTATCTTTGGTATCTATTCATATATTTTGTCCACTTTCTGTTGGGTTGTTTGTGTTTTTATTATTAAGTACCCAAATTCATATATTCTGGATACAAATACTCATCAAATATACAATTTGCAAGTATTTCTCTCAGTCTGTAGCTCGTCTTTTCCCTTTATTAATGACCATCTTTAAAGGCGAGGTTTTAAATTTTGATGAAATCCAAAGTATATATATTTCTTTTTTTTATGGACCATGCATGGGCGAAGTTTTCTATCAAGTTATTGATAGTGTTAATTACTCTGTATTCTAATTTTCTATTTAGTCATGCTATCAATTACTGAGGAGTATTAAACTCACCAACTATAATTGTTAATTATTATTTATTTGTCCTTTATACCTAAGTTCTTATCTCATACATTTTACCACTCTTTTATAGGATATATATGTATATCCTATAAAATATATATATGTATTTATGATTATTATATCTTCTTGATATATTCACCTTTTTATCATTATGAAACACTCATCTTTGTCTCCAATAATATTCCCTGTATTAAAGTCTATTTTATCTGATATTAGTATGGCCACTCCCAACTCTCTTGCAGTTATTGTTTACATAGTATATCTTTCCCATTCTTTTACTTTCAACCTATTAGTATCTGAAACGAAAACTATGTCTTGCAGACAGCAAATAGCTGGATCTTGCTTTTTAATCTAGTATGACAATCTCTGACATCTGATTCTTTAGCTTTTATTTTGAAATAAATTTTCACTAAGTACAGAATTCGAGGTTAACTATTTTTTATTCTTTCAGTACTTAAAAAATAACGTCACTCCACTGTTCTTTCAACTTGCATTTTCTGATAAGAGGTCTATGTAATTCTTCTCTGTGTATATACTGTGTCTTTTTTACTGTCAGCCTTCATAAGTTTCCTTCTATCTTGTTTCCAGCAGTTTGAATATAATGTGTTAAACAGATGTGTGTGTGTGTGTGTGTGTGTGTGTGATCATATTTATCCTGCTACAGGTGCTCAAGCTTTTCAGGTATGTCGTTTGATGTCTTTCATTACTGGGGGAAATTCTTAGTCACTGTCTTATCAAGGATTTGTGCTGCTCTTTCTCTTCTCTCTTTCCCCTTCTCCTTCACCACCTCCTCCTTCTCTTCCTCTTTCTCCTTATTTTCTCCCCCCCCCCCCCCCCGCTTAAACCTTTTGTTCTGTTCAAGAGAAGTTCTGGGTGGGGAGGGGTTTTGTTCCTTTTGTGCAACAGCCGATCATCCTTTCTCACTGGCTGCAATACTGAGGGGGACTTTTGCTAGTGTCTGGTCCTGCCCCCAATCTTTCCCATGAGCACCTAGTGGAGGCCATAAAAAAGAGTCTGTTAGTGTGTGCCAAAGTTCCTTGTATCTAGGACTCCCAGGGGTTCTAGATTGTCACACCAGCCTCCACTCAGCCTTTGGAAATTTGTTCAGAGTTTAGCTGATTTTGGGGGCACCTGGGTGGCTCAGTGGGTTAAGCATCAGCCGTCAGCTCAGGTCATGATCGGGTCCTGAGATCGAGCCCCACATTGGGCTCCCTGCTCAGCGGGGAGCCTGCTTTTCCCTCTCCTCCCCACTTGTGCTCTCTGTGGCTATCTCTTGTCTCTGTCTCTCTCTTAAATAAATAAATAAAATCTTTAAAAAAAAAAAGAGTTTAGCTGATTTCTTCTTAACTACTTGCATGGCAGTCAGCACAACTCTTCCAGGACTCTGGCAAAGGTGAGACTATCTATATACGACCTCTTCCTAGAAGAGCATATTCCTCCTTGGATTTCAGGTTACACAGTTTCCCTGTCAGTCAGATCTCCAATGGGTTAAAAAAGGTTATATTTGGTAGCTTATCTATTTTTTTCTCATTAATGGGGGTAGATATGATATTCTTTCCAACTTGCTACATCCTTGGGAAAAGCAGAACTCCTAACATCTGTTTTTAGTTGAGGCTTCCTTCCCATTGGAAGACAAGCCCTTTGGTGCAAGACCAATCAGATTCATACCCAATGACTTCTTTTTAATTTGGAAGAGCTGGAAGTCAAGTTACTCTAATTTTAAAAGTATGAGATGTGAGGCCACGATCTGTTGGCAGCTGTGTTTCTTTTTTTTTTTTTAAAGATTTTATTTATTTGACAGAGAGAGACACAGCGAGAGAGGGAACACAAGCAGGGGGAGTGGGAGAGGGAGAAGCAGGCTTCCCGCAGAGCAGGGAGCCTGACGCGGGGCTCGATCCCAGGACCCTGGGATCATGACCCGAGCCGAAGGCAGACGCTTAACGACTGAGCCACCCAGGCGCCCCGCAGCTGTGTTTCTTGGTGAATAAAGAAAGCAGATATGCAAATGGGGCTCATACAAAGAGGAAAATAGAAACCGAGAGCATAGATGATAGTCCATAACTTTGATTAATTTGTGCCTGGTGCCAGCTGATCAAACTATTTTCTTTTTTAAAATCCATGAATAGTGCTTCATTGTAAGAGACCAAATCCAAATCTTTTCCATGGCATATAAATATAAGAACCAACATTATTTGGCCTCGAGCTACCCCCCTAAGCTCATCTCCCACCACCTCTTATGCAAATCAATGTACAGTTTATCAAACAGTCCATATTGGATTGGTCTAGTGGCCTTCTAACTGGACTCCTTGCTTCCATTCTGGCCTCTCTACCATCTATTCTCAACACAGAAGCCAGGGAGATCCTTTTCAATCCTAAACTATGTCACTCAGAGTAAAAGAGAAAGTTTGAACAATGACTTATAAGGCCCTACATGATATGATTCCTGCTGGCCTGCTTTCCTCATTTTTTCCATTTTCATCCTTGTTCATTCCACTGAAGTGGAATTTATTTTTTATTTTTTTGTTATTCCTCGAATGGACTAGAAACCATTCTGCCTCAGAGACTTTGTACTTACTGTTATCTCTTCCTAGGAACCCCTCCACCACCATCACACACATACCATATGTATATGGCTTGCTTCTTCCCTTCCTTCAGTATCTACTCTAACATTCAGTTATATTTACTCCATCCAAATGCCCTATTAAAAATACCATCATTTTCTTCTCCCACATACAGCACATAGTACTCTTTCTTTCCTTTTCATGTGTTCTTTTTTCTCCATAGCACTTCTCATCTGACATACTATTTTATTAGTTTGTTTATTCTGTTTCTCCTCCACTATCTCATAAGCTCCATGAAGATTTTTTTTACTGTATTATGGATACTATATGTCCAGAGAAGTAAAAGAGTTCCTAGTCCATATTAGACATGCAATAAATATCTGCCAAATGATATTTACACCTCTAAACTCCCCAGCTTAACACATATAATTCCCTCTGGATGAATGCTTTCTCACTATCGGACAAGTTGGAATTCATATTTCTTGATTTGAATTAACCATATTCTCTTTTTACAATAATAAATTTCCCATTTCAATACAGTTTATTATTCTTTTTGTATAGCCACTGTATCATGAATATATTTTATTATAATTACCCACTATCACAATCATACAACTACCATTCCAGAATGTAATTCTGGGATGGAATGGAATTCCATTTCCTCTCCTTTTTCACCTTTGTATTTTCAGCAATTCACAGAGACTTAGGAATTGTTTATTGAATTTAGTGAGAGAACTAAACTCATTATCTTTTCTACCAAATCTGCTTTCACTGGAACCAAGATATTTTTCAGTCACATAATAAGAAACTTGAACTCTTTTCTCCAGTCCCACCCCAAGTCCTGTTTGGTAGCTGTCTTGTTGATAACTATCTTTGTGTCAAGGCTTCATTGATATGTCAGTTTTAGATGCCCATTTCTTCTAAATTGTGGGTAAAAGATGATAACTGAACCTTAGTCAAATCACACTCGACAGTGAAGGTTTTCTTCAGAAAAGTACTGTAAATTATTGGGACTTGTCAACACCTATGTTTTCTGATTAACTCACATTTATGCCATCCATTTTTAAACTGTACTTCAGAAAACTTTTGAAGTCCTTATTATATCCTCCTTACTTCTAGCTGTCTTTAGGTAAATGCCTATACAGCAGCCATTAAATAGTTTGAAAGGAAAACAATCTTTACAGAAAACTAATATTTTACCCATGTGACTTAGTTCAGGCCAACAGAATGTGAGTGGAAGTATTGGGTGCATCCCACTAAAGACAAAGACCTTTGCCTTTAACTTTCCTTCTCCATTCCTACTCACTGAAAATAGGAATCTGGAGGAACTAAGAAAGCAATATGGTGAGGATGGCAGAGTGGCTTACCAGCTTGGGTCAATGGATGACTCCCTGGAACAGAGCTTTCTATTCCCTGAACTCCCTGGACTATTATAAATGAGAGAAAAAACTTCAATCTCACTTGAACCAATGAGCTAGACTTTGGTTTTGTTGTTACAGCAGTGTGGGCTATACATTAACTTATCCCATGAAGATGTGGTGAAAGTCTTCACTGGCTTTCTACTGGTCTTAAGATAAAGGCTAAAATCCTTCACAAGGCCCACAAGGTCCTATGTGGTATGGTTCCTGCCTGTCTCTCAAGCCTTATCTTGGGACACTCTCCTTGTTGCCTACCCTGTTCTAGCTTTAAAAAGCTCTCCATCAGAGTCTTGCGCATCACAGGGTCTGTCCATGTACTTTTTTCTCTTCTTGGAAGGTTCTCTCCTCTACCCAATAAATTTCCTCCTGTATATTCCTATTCATATCTTAGCTCAAGCTTAATGTTCTCATGAAAATGTTCCCTACCCCTAAGGTCTAGGTCAGATTCCTTTGTTACATACTTCAATAGTATCCTTCCTGTGTCCTTCAAAACTCCTCATCTCTGTAATTTTGCATTTGTACAATAGTTCAAATAATCACCCTCCATTAGGTTGTAAGCTACATGACAGCAAAGACTATGCTTGTTTTAGCTCATCACTATAACCCCAGACCTAGCACAACACCTGGCTTTTAGCAGGTCTGCAATAAATATGTAAAATGAATGAACAGACTTTTATTAATGACACTCTCCCATGCATGATCCTTTCCACTGCTAATTCACTGTACATGGTGTCCATCCTCTCCCATACTCCCACTGACCATACTCTAATCACTCCTTCATACTGTTTCTTATTAAAAATAGTGAATGTTGGGGCACCTGGGTAGCTCAGTCTGTTAAGCATCTGCCTTTGGCTCAGGTCATGATCCCAGGGTCCCGGGATCAAGTCCTGTATCAGGATCCCTGCTCAGCAGGGGAGTCTGCTTCTCTCTCTCTCTCCCCTTTTCCTTCTGCCCCTCCCCCCACTCATGCACGTGCACACGCTCTCTCTCCCACCCCTCTCAAATAAATAAATTAAATCTTTAAATTTTTTTTTTAAATAGTGAATGTTAGTAATAATAGAACTGAATTTTGATCCATTATCAGTGGTAAATCAGGAGGCAAAAAATGACCTTTTCAAAATTAGTATGCAAAATAAGTTTTAACACAAACACAGAAAGCCAATGAAAAATAATTGCCCCGGTTGTACCCAATTAAGATTTTTCAAAAATATTTTTCTTCTAGAAAATATATTTAAAGAAAAAAGATCAGTCCCAATATGCATCAGCTTTGCCATCTTCTAGAAATCTAGAAATTATACTATGTAACATATCTAGTCTTTTTTAGAACTTTATTACATATTCTTATATAAATAATAAAAGAAATGCAAATGAAGGGATACATGCATAGCTAAGAATGTCTATCTGTAAGCTACTAACATAATTTCTTTCACAATACATTTACATTCTCATGCATCAAAAAACTTCAGTGTTTCTCTTTTAAAAATAATTTCACATCATCAGTTTGAACATACTATGTTTTGTTAACTGATAAATTAACTGGCTCTAAAGGGCATGGAAAAAAGCAGAGGCATGCTATTTGTAGGTACAGTCTCCATTCAGTATTCCCTCTGTTGCTTGAAATATATGTACCAACATTTCTTTGGTTAGATGTAAATGTTTTATTTGTTTCTACTCCACTGAGAATTGAAATAAAACTGGTTTACCACAAGTAGACATTTGAAGAATAAATGGGGAGGAATTTTCTTTCTTTTCCTTTCTTTTTTATTTTTTTGGAGGGGGCTTAAGTAACAGAAACTTATTGTCGTCTCACAATTCCTGACGTTAACAGTCCAAGGTCAGAGCACTGGCAGGACTATACTCCCTTTGAAGGCACTAGGAAAAAGGATGTGATCCAGGTTTCTCACAGCTTGTGGTAGTTCCTTGCCTTGTGGCAGTATAATTCCAATCTTTGCATGGTATTTTCTCTGCGTGCATGTCTGTCTAAATTTCCCTATTTTATAAGGATGCAGTCATGTTGGATTAGGAACCCATTCTACTTTAGTATTACTTCATCATAATAAATACATCTGCAATGACCCTATTTCCAAATAAAGTCACACTCTGAAATACTGGGGGTTAGGACTTCAACAAATGAATTTGATGAGGACACAATGCAACCTGTAGCGCATACTATAAATATGCTTTTGTACTTTTTTTCACTTAACAATAAATCCTGCAAATGATTCCATTTTAGTTCACAGAAATATTCCTCATTTTTTTATCCACAGCTGCAAAGTGCTGCATTGTGTATATATAACATAATTCATTCAACTCCTCTTCCTTACAGAGCATTTAAACCATTTCAAATATTTTGCCATTATAAGTCAGTGCCACAATGAAAACACTACTGTACATGTATTTTCATATTGCTAGTATCTTCACAGTAAATGCTTAGAAGTGGGATTTGTGGGTCAGAAAGTAAATGCATGTGTACTTTTGTTAGCTTTAGCAAATTCCCCTCCAAAAGGCTGTAAAAATTTTAACTTCTATCAGCAATGTATAACACTATTTACCCATAGTATATCCAGCTTTTTCATTTCTGACAATTTGAAAGGAAAATAATATCCTAGTGTAGTTTTTTTTTTTTTCCTGAGGTTGTATAGCTATGTCTGTGTGCTTTCTTTTTACACTTGAAGGAAATGACTTTCTGTAGTTCATCTCTGTCCCTGTCTTCTCTCTCTCTTCCCTTATGGTTTGATGACTTTCTTTAGTGTTATGTTTAGATTTCTTTGTTATTTTCTTTTGTGTATTTACTCTAAGTTTTTGCTTTGTGAATACTATGAAGTTCACATATGTCATCATATGTATATAACAGTCTAAGATAGCAACTTAAATTTGAACATATTTCAAAACTACATTTCTACTAAAACTTTTGTTTCTGATGTCACATTTTACATCTTTTTATTTTATGTATCCCTTAATTAATTATTGTGGTTTTAGTTAATTTTACTACTTTTGTCTGTTAACCTTCTTATTTGCTTTATAACAGATTAATCCACTACCTTTTCTTTTCAAGATTTTATTTATTTATTTAACAGAGAGAGACACAGTGAGAGAGGGAACACAAGCAGGGGAAATGGGAGAGGGAGAAGCAGGCTTCCCACTGAGCAGAGAGCCCAATGTGGGGCTTGATCCCAGGACCCTAGGATCATGACCTGAGCCAAAGGCAGACACTTAATGACTGAGCCACCCAGGTGCCCCTATATTTATCTTTTCAAATGAGACTTTTTACTTTCATATATTTTCATGTTATTAATTAGTGCCATTTCTTTTTATCTTAAAGAAGTCCCTTTAGGGGCACCTGGGTGGCTCAGTCATTAAGCGTCTGCCTTCGGCTCAGGTCATGGTCCTAGGGTCCTGGGATTGAGCCCCACATCGGGCTCCCTGCTTGGCGGGAAGCCTGCTTCTTTTTCTCCCACTCCCCCTGCTTGTGTTCCCTCTCTCACTGTCTCTCTCTCTCTCTCTCAAATAAATAAAATCTTAAAAAAAAAAAGAGGGGCCCCTGGGTGGCTGAGTCGTTAAGCGTCTGCCTTCGGCTCAGGTCATGATCCCAGGGTCCTGGGATTGAGCCCCGCATCAGGCTCCCTGCTCTGCGGGAAGCCTGCTTCTCCCTCTCCCACTCCCCCTGCTTGTGTTCCCTCTCTCACTGTGTCTGTCAAATAAATAAATAAAATCTTAAAAAAAAAATGTTAAAAAAAAAGAAGTCCCTTTAACATTTCTTGTAAGGCCTGTTTATTAGTGGTAAACTGCTTTAGCTTTTGCTTATCTGGAAAACTATCTCTCCTTCCATTCTGAATGATAACCGTATCAAGTTAGAAGCTTCTTCCTTTCAGCATTTTTAATATGTCATGCCACTCTCTTCTGACCTGCAAAGTTTCTACTAATAAATCTGTTGATAGCCTTATGGGGTTCTCTTATATGTAACAATTTGTTTTTCTTGCTGCTTTTAAGATTCTCTTTTTATCATTAATTTTTGACATTTTAATTATACTGTGTCTTAGTGTGGATCTCTTTGGGTTCATCTTATTTAGAACTCTCTGGGCTTCCTGAACGTGGATATTTGCTTCCTTCCCTAGGTTAGGGATGTTCTCAAGCATTTTTTCTTCAAGTAAGTTTCTTTGATCCTTTCTCTATCTTTTCTCCTTCTGGGATGCCTATAATGTGAATGCTATTCCACTGATATTGTCTCATTGGTCCTTTAAGTCATCTTCATTTTTAAAATTCTCTTTTCTTTTTGTTGTTCTGTCTAGGTGAGTTCCATTGCTTTGTCTTTCAGCTCATTGATCTGTTCTACTGCATCATCCAGTCTGCTGTTGAACCTCATTAATGTATTTTTCAGTTCAGTTATTATATTCTTCAGTTCTATGACTTATGTTTGCTACTTTCTTATATTTTCTATCTCTTTGTTAAAGTTCTCACCATGTTCATCCATTCTTCTCCCAAGTTCAAGGAGCATCTTTATGGCCATTACTGGAAATTCTTTATCAGGTAGATTACTTATTTTTGTACCATGAAGGTCTTTTTCTGGGGCTCTGTCTAGTTCTTCCATTTGGAACATATTCCTCTGTTTCCTCATTTTATTTGACTCTCTGTGTTTGTTTCTATGTATTAGGCAAAGCAGCTACCTCTCTCAGTCTTGAAGGAGTGGCCTTGTGTAGCTGATAAACTTTATTCAATCTTGCCTTAGCTCTCAGTTTTCTCTCTAGCCTTTGTGATTGTCTAAATTTTCTGTCTTATTCTTGATATGTCCAATGGGGGGCACTGAGGGCTCCAAGATCTGTCAGTGTTCCAAGGAGAGGAATCTCATTTAGCATCTAGTTTTAGGCTGGCAGTAGGAGAATACCATGACCACTTGTGCTTGCCAGCCCCAGCCAGGAAAAGACAGGGTGTCACAACTGCCTGCACTTGCCAACTTTAGGTAGGGAGCAGGAGAATGCCATGACCATTTGCACTTGCCTGACCCAGGCAGAAAGCTGGGAGTGCTGGCTTCAGCAAGGCAGCAGGATAGTGCTACAACCTTTTGCCCCACCTATCTTAGCAAGGTGGTGGGATGATGCCACGTATGGTCTTGCCCATCTGTGTTCACAGTCTATAGATTGTCTTTTCACTCTCTTTTGCAGAGAAGAAGCTTTTAATTTTAATAAAGTCCAGCTTATCAATTTTTTTTCATGGATCATGCCTTTCTGGTTGTATCTAAAAAGTCATCACCATACCCATGGTCACCTAGATTTTCTTCTATATTATCTTATAGCAGTTTTATAGTTTTATGTTTTACATTTGGGTCTGTGATCCATTTTGAGTTAATTTTTGGGAGGGGTATTAAGGCTCCTCTCTAGATTCATCTTTTTGCATTTGGATATCTACTTGCTTCACCATCATTTACTGAAAAGACTACCTTTGCCCTATTGTACTGTTTTTGCTCCTTCGTCAAAGATAAGTTGACTATATTTATGTGGGTCTATTTCTGACTCTCTATTCTGTTCTATTGATCTATTTGTCTATTCCTTTACCAATACTACACTGTTTTGACTACTGTAGCTTTGTAGTAAGACTTGAAGTTGGATAGTGTCTAGCTTCGAACTTAGTTTTTCTCCTTTAATATTGTATTGGCCATTCAGGGTGAAACAATCTCTCTTTATAAAGCTTACCATTATCTAAATAGTCAAATTAATCAAGGATAATGCAAATTAGTAAAGCTATAGGCCTAGCACACTCATGAACACAGGTGCAAAATTCCTCAATAAACATCATCAAATTTAATTAAGTAATGTACAAAAATATAATATGACCAATTTGATTTCAATTCAAAAAATGTAAAGCTGGTTTAATATTGGAAAATTTTTTTAAATGTGAGTCTCTGGATTAACAGATTAGAAAATAAAATCATATGATATCTCAAATTCGATCAACAATTCCACTATATATGAAACTTAATATATGGCAGAAGATAAAATGACCATCACAGATCGGTGGCAAAAGGATGCCTACTCACAAAATTCTACAGTGATAATTGTTTGTGTGTATGTCTGTATGTGTGTTGTACATAGTACCACTACCTCACACGCACACATCAACATACAAAAGTCAATTACAAATGGACCATCCACATGAGAATATCTTTATGCCTTTGGGGTAGGAAAGGTAGGGAAAAGTTTATTAAACATGATCCAAAAGCACAAACCATGGGTTAAGATGATAAATTCCACAAGAGTTTAAAATAAACATGGTAAAAAGAGGGGAAAGAGAAGTGATAAACTAATTGCTTATATCTTCATTGCATACTAACAAAGGATTAGTATTCATATGATATAAAGAACTAAAATCAATAAGAAACAAATAATTATATAGAGAAATGGGGAAAAATATGAATAGGCATTTCACATTGAGAAAACACAGTGGTATATCAAAAAGTGAAAAGATGCCCAACTTCATTATTGATAAGTAATAAATGAAAATCCAAACTATAATGAGGCACTACTCTATAACTATTCAACTGACAACATGAAGAAGTTGGATGATACTAAAGGTGATAAAGATGTAAAGTAAAAAAGGTCTCAGCCACTGCTGGTAAAAATGCAAATTGGTACATTCACTTTGGGAAAGTTTAGTAGCACCTGTAAAAACAAACATGCACATAACACATGATCTGGTAATTTTACTCTTACACATGCACTTGGAAGGACAGTATGAACAGCTGGACTGTAATTTTTCCTTCAGCATCAGGGATAGGGAGATTCTGACCCTTGCAACACTAATAAAAGGAATATATAAAAGTGTACAAAGTCCAAGGTAAATGACAGTCCCAATGAGGTTGCTATGTACTGAGCCAAGCATGTGATCATCAAGATTGTTCATTGGATGACTGACATGCAGCTACACAAAAGGATGGAAGCTAGTAACATATGCCTTGGGGGGTTACATGACTATCAAGGTATAAAAGCTGATGGGACTCTAAATCTGATGGTAATCATTAGCTCCGACGGTCCACAAACATTCAGCCTCATCTTCTCTATGTATTCCCTTCATACAAAGTGTCAGTGGCATGGAAAGCAACTTCTAGAAGTCAAGTGACCCCTGCTATGCTGTTGTTACATATGCTTTATTGACTGCCCTTATCCTTTCTAAAAGCTACATAAACTTGATTCAGGGTGAAACCTACTGGGTTTCACAGTCTGTTTATCAATTCAAATCCAAGATTATTGCTGCTCTTCAAGCAAAATGAGAATTACAATATTCTACAGAGACTTTTATGTACACCAAGACACAGTTATAAGAATGTTTTTAGTATCATTATTTATAATATCAAAGTAAAAATGGAAACAATAAAATGTCCATCAATAGCAGAAAGAATAAATAAAGTGTATTATATGCATGTCTTGGATACTATACAGCAGTGAAAATGAATGAACTATCACTATATGTATCAAAATTGATGAATCTCACGTATATAACATTAAAGAAGCAAGACACAAAGGAATGCCAACTGTAAGAATCTATTCATATTAAGTCCAAAATCAAGCAAAGCTAAATGATTTGTTGTTTGTGAATGCAATTATTGATGGTGTCTTTGGTTGGGTTCACAAGGAAAAGCTTTGAGGAGAATACATGCAGAAAAATTTATTATAAGGTGATTTCAGAAACAAAACCTATAAAGGTGTAATGGTGACTGGGGAGAATGAGAAGCTGAACTGTGATTCAGAAAAAAAGCAAAGTCAAGTTTACAGGAAGCTCTAGAGTTGGGGTGGCCATACTAAGTGGACTTGAAAGTGGGCTAAGCCTTTGTACCCCACATGGAAGGGTTTGGACACTGGGTACAGGTTTTCCTTCAGGTGAAAACTTACATAAGAGCTTCCATCAGCCAAGGGTATTACTACCTGTAAGCTACCAGCAGCCAATATTCCCCACAGCTGAAGGAATTCGTGCCTAAGTCCTAAAGAGGGATCTGGCAGACGCATCAGAGAATTCACCAAACTCCAGGCTACCCCTTCTACCACTCGGACCCCTATGCTTTGTGTAGTGAGTTTACTCCATTTGGAAACCCTACCTCTAAGATTCTGGTTGCTCTTTGCCAGGGAAACTTAAGACAACTGTTAGTGGGATGAAGGATAGTCCCCATGACTGAAAACAGTCCCAAGGCTACAACCTGTATTTATTGTCTTCCCTACTGCCCATTCTAGGTACTCCCCATCCTCATCCAGCACTGCTACTGGTTTGTGTGGCATACATGGTGAAGTGAGCCAGATTCTCATCCTGAGATTTTGAGATTCTGGTCATAATGCCCTTCTTAGGCTGTGGCTGCTGCACTTGTCCATTTGCAAAAAAAATTAGACAAGAGAGTGTAAGAAGGGCCTCCTAGTGGATCAACTGGGTGCCATGTGTGTTTTTCTATGCCACTGTTATGTAAGAGAAGTCTTATATCTACCTACTGGGGATACCACACCATATAATGGTTGTTGCTTAGAAGATACACCACATTCTGTAGGTTGGAGCCCCATCTTTGTAGGTATCATCTGTAAGACAATACCTAGCTGCCTCTACAAAGATAGCACCATCAATCTATTAGGTTGGTTATATATAAAGGATGATTGGATCACATAGTTACAGGCTCACTGTTCACATTCTTTAATGTTAAGTATATCCCTTAATCCAAGGAGATATTATGTGAAATTACATGTTAGTGCATCAAACACCCTGTGAGGCCTTATATAATGGGAGTTGACATTATAGAAAAGATAAACCCATATCCAGAATGTATGTCAATTCCATTCTAAATAAATTTTGCCCCTTCCAGGGTGTAGAGATGTTCCAGTTTAATCACTTGCCACGAAGGGGTTGATTTCCTGACGAAAGGTACCATATCAAGGTCTCAATACTAGAAATTATTCCTTTTAATAGGTTGGACCTTCATAAGCACAAAAAACTAGATCAGCCTTGGTTAATGTGATACTATACTGCTGACCCCAAGCTTATCCCCCATACCTCCATGGTTACTCCATTCTTGAGCCTGCATTGAGGAATATCAATGATGAGGAAGGCTGGCTAATGTCAACTGGCAAGTAACTTTGTCTACTTCATTGTCTAGTCCTCTTATGTATAGATACTCACTGGAAGGCATTAACATATAATACTAAAATCTTTACACTTTGTGCACATTCCCATAGCTCCACCTACACATCTCTTTCCTAGTCCTCCATGTCACAAATTTTCCAATTTTTCCTCCTTCTAGGCTACTGACCAACCAGCCAAGTTATTTGCCTCTGCTCATAAGACTACAAATATTTTTATCTTGGGTTACTTCTCTTTCAACACAAACCGGATTACCTGATTCTCCAACCAAAGTTCTGCCCAGTGGTGATTTCTGATCAGCACTGTCTTTTGCTCTACCTGTGAGTAGGGCTGAAATTGAGCAGCAATCCATTTTTAGTTTGCACACACATTTATGAACCAAGCTTAGCCTTTTCTGCCTCCATCAGCTGGTAATAAGAAAACCCTTCCCCTATGCTGTCATAGGTTTGAACTGAAAAAGAAGCACTTGCACAAAGATGATGATGATATGGGTGTCTGGGCTCATTCAGCTTACTTGTATGCTTTGGTCCTGTTTGTGCATACCTCTAATTGTATTCCTTCCAACTTAAAATGGATTGCTACTGGCCCTGGTAACTGTGTGGGTCTGAGAGAACCCCAGCTCATGCTGGCAGGTCAAACTGCATGATCACTTGATACCCTATGGTTAAATGCTCCATCTCTACTAGAACCCACTAGCATGCCAGGAGATGTTTTTCATATGGTTTATAGCTTTTCGATACAGATGACATATTGTTGCTCTGGATCCTAGCGGTCTATACATTGTGATTCTCCTATTGGAACTTTCCATAAAGTCCACAGGGAAATTTCTCCCACCACGTACTTCCAATAACACAAAAGTCATATGGTCCAAGCAGCAGGGTTGCTTGCACCAGAGCCTGGATATGCTGTAGAATACTTTCCTCCTCTGCACTCCACTCAAAGAAGGCAACCCTCTGTGTCACTTAGTACACTGGTTGGAACAATATACCGAGTATGGAATTTTAACCTAAAGAAGCCTATCAAGCATTGTGTTTCCTTCTTAGCAATGAAAATTGCAAAATGTAATAATATCTTTTATTCGAGGGGATGTCCTACCAAGCCCCACACCATGGATCCCTAAAGATCTCATTGATGAGTTGGATCCCTTTATAGGGTTTATCTCCCACCCTTTGGAGATGTGTCTTACCGTGGGCTTCACCATTTCTTGATCATTAGGTCTAATATGATGCCCTTGATATAGTGAACCAATGTGATGCTCTGCAGAATGTAGAGATAGTTCAGAACTCTTTAGGATACTTTACAGCAGAGGATGAAAGTGTTAACAAAGCTTTGGGGAAATACTATAAATGTATACTGTTACAGGCTGAATTGTGTGCACCCAACATCCATTTTGAAGTCCTAACCCCTCAAAGTGACTATATTTATTGATAGGGCCTTTAAAGAGGTTATTAAAGTTAAATGAGGTCATAAGGATGGGGCTCTAATCCAGTAATGCTGATGTCCATACAAGAAGAGAAGAGACACAAGAAGAGGAAGGCACACACAGAGGAAAAGCCATGAGAACACAGTAAGAAGGTAGCCCTCTGCAAGCTAGCAAGAAAGGTGTCACTAAAAATTAACCCTGCTGGCAGCCTGATCTTGAACTTCCAGCCTCTAGAACTGTAAGAAAATGAATTTCCACTGTTTAAGCCACCCTGTCCATGGTATTTTGTTAGAGCAGCCCAAACTGACCAATACAGGCACTACTGTCCATCTCCCATAGATGCAAACTATTTCTGGTTCTCTTTCCTGAAGGTGATGGAAAAGAACACATTAACCAAATTAGTGACTGCAGACCATGTATCTGAGGCTATGTTAATCTATTCTAGAAAAACATACCACATACTGCAGCACAGCAGCTGCAATTGTGCTACAATATACCACATGCAGCATAGCAGGTGCAATGGAATTTACAGCCGTCTTCGCTATCTGCCACCATCTGATCACTGGAGGATTTAGACCACCACCTCTCTAGGTCTTGATAGGTAACACAAATCTTTGCCAGTCCACCAAGAATGCAATATGCTTTTCATGTACTATTTTGGTGTGGGGAGGGGGATATAAAAGCTTCCACCCGGCCTTGCCACTATAACAGCTCCCACCCCATACATAAGCCAAGGACCCAATGTTAGGGTTCTGACAACTACCAAGTCACACATTTGGAGCTATACATTTGGATAATTAGGAAATAAACATAGGATGGGTCCATATACCAATTAGACCCATTATGAGTCAGACATACACCAGGGCTCTATTTTTATTTGACCTACATATGTCCCCACTCCAGTAGGGGACCCTTACAATGGTCCAGATCCTTGGAAATCAAGGTATCTTCAGACTGTGTCCAATAGTTCTCAAAATATCTCATCTTCTCATTTCCCCATTGCACAATGACCGGAGTAATGGTGCTAGATCTCTTGTGGGAAAAGTGGATCATTTATATGCACATCTGCCACAGGGTCACAGATTCCTTCCTCATGAGACCCAGCTTCTTCAGTCACAGGATTCCAGATTTGAGATCTGGCTCAAGTTTGGAAATGTGCCTTTTTATTAAAGTTTTCCTTGATTTCCTTTGGTTATATAAACTGAGTATTATGCTTGTTGCCTTGCCCCTAGGAACACTGTGCTCTTTACAAGTCATACTGTTCTGGATGCTACTCCAACCTTGCTACACATTACAATTATTGTCCCGAGCTTCCTTTGGTGGTTAAATGTCTATCATCTCCACTGTTGTCAGGAAGCACAGTTCTGTAACATAATCTCCGCTATCATCCCTGGGCTCTAGAGACCATCCACCAAGACTTTCAATAATTCTATTACTCCTGCTATAAGCATATTATTTATTGGTTTGGCAATAGGTTGTTCTTTAAGTTCTTCCTTAGTTGGCTGGTGGGTTTTTCATCCTTACATCCCTTCTGACATGCCCCTTTCCATAAGTCTTTTACCTCCTTCCTCTACCATCTCCCATAGAACTCCAGCATTTCTACTTCACTTAATGTAGGTCATCACTTGTTCCAGGCTTCCAATTCTTGTTGAATTTTAAAAGAAAATTATAAAAGAAAAATTACATTAGAAAATTATTAAAAATGACAAAACTACTCAAGACTACTGCAATAGGGAAGAGAGATTGAACTCAACTTCATTTCCACTGAAACAAAAGGAGAATTTGTAAGCACTGGAGTGAAACAGGAGAAAAACAGTTAAGAGCACTAGAGGGGAGGCTGTCAATGTGATTAGACTTGCTAATTGGTGCTTATCGAAGTTAGGCTCTCATTCTTGCACAAACACTGGGAGAAAGGGACACAATCTTTCTTGCCGATACATTTCAAAAGAGATGGCTCCCAGAGCCTTGAGAAAGACAGTCCTCTGTCGTAAAAGTGGCAAGGGGCCACTTATATGTGGCCCCTTTGTATATATACAAAGATTTATATCCCAAAGAAGCAGAGAAAGAATTTGCAACTGCAAGTTTTCTAAAGTAAATGCTCTAAGAAAAGTAAGGGGCCTATGGCCAGGTAGAAACCTATCCAACGGTTAGTCAAGCTGAAGGGAATGTTAATTCTGTCTTGGTTACTACTCTTTTTTTTTTAAGTTCTTATTTAAATTCCAGTTAGCTAACATACAGTGTAATATTAATTCCAGGTGCACAATATAGTGATTCAACACTTCCATATAATACCCGGTGCTCATCACAAGTGCACTTCTTATTGCCCACCACCTATTTACCCATTCCCCCATCCACTTCCTCTCTGGTAACCACCAATGTATGTTCTCCATAGTTAGAAGTCTGTTTCTTGGTTTACCAATCTCTCTTTTTTTCTCTTTGCTTATTTGTTTTGTTTCTTAAATTCCACATATGAGTGAAATTATATGGTATTTGTCTTTCTCTGACCAACTTATTTTGCTTAGCATTATACTCTCTAGCTCCAACCACATCATTGTAAAAGGCAAGATTTCATTCTTCTTCGTGGCTGAGTAATAGTCCACTATATGTATGTGTAAATATATATATATATCTCACTTATTTATCCATTCATCAGTCAGTGGACACTGGTCTGTTTTCATAATTTGGCTACTGTAGATAATGTTGCTATAATATCCCTTTGAATTAGTATTTTTTGTATTCTTTGGGTAAATACCTAGTAGTGCAATTGCTGGATCATAAGGTAGTTCTATTTTTAACTTTTTGAGGAACCTCCATACTGTTTTCCAGAGTGGCTGCATCAGTTTGCATTCCCACCAACAGTGCAAGAGGGTTCCCCTTTCTCTATATCCTCACCAACAACTATTATTTCTTGTGTTGTTGATTTTAGCCACTCTGATAGGTGTGAGGTGATATCTCATTATAGCCTTGATTTGTATTTCCCTGATGATCAGTTACAGTTAACATCTTTTCCTGCATCTGTTGGCTCTTGTACCCACAGTCTCTTCTCAACAAAACAATCTTACTGATCATGTTCCTCCTCTGCTCAAACCCTCCGACAGTGTTCTCTTTTCCTGGAATATTTTTACTCTAGATTTCCAGTTGAATGACCTCCCAACTTTATTTTAAGACAATTATTCCCTCTCCCCTGACCTCACACTCCACACTCTCACATCCACAACTGCCTTTTCCTTGCTCTATTTTCTCCTTTACCTTAGTGTTTTAGTACCTTCTAAAATATGATGTAATTTATACAGTATGTGTATTGTCTACTGTTTGTCTCAGCTCACTGGAATATTAGCTGCATGAGGATGGTGGTCTTTGTTTTGTTTTCTAATATATCTTGTGTACTGAGGACAGTGCCTAGCACATGCTATTCACTGAATAAATATTTGTTGGATGAATAATCCCTGATCCATGCCTCAGGAAAAAAAAAAAAAGGTAACAGAATTCCTTCAGAAGACAGCACCATTACATTAGCTGTTACCGTTCAGGAGTTAAGTATATTTCTATTTAAGAAATTAAATTCAAATAGTAGCAATTGAGTATGTAAGTGGTACATGTCACTGTATCAAGAGTTTATGTTTAGTGTTCCAAGAATAAGACCAGAGTTACAGAAATGAAGAGATATTTGTCCTAGAATTTACAAATGATAGCCTAAAGGTCCCTAGCTCCTACCCAACAACCATATGGTTAAATATTTCTGTGGTTTTACTTGTTTGTTTTGCTAAATTCTGCTCATCCCACTTTCCCCAAAGGCCATGCTTAATCTGGCAAAATGAAATATGGTATTCATTTTCCAATTAACTCATATAAAACTACCTGATGTTTGAAAAATTAAAGAATTGGAGAAGAATTTTCCTGATTGGCTGTTTTATTAAATTGAATGCACTGGCAAATTACTTTACACTTAGCTAAGCTAGGCCTAAGCTAATACTACTATTTCCTGTACAATCATGAACAATTAAAATGAGAAACCAAAGATTGCTTTTATTTAAGGATCTAGATTTACATTCTAATTTAGCCATTTCAAATTTAGCTCAGATAAAAAAATAATGTGTAGGGGTTCATGCTTCCTGAAAATATTGGGATGCTCAGATATAAATACATCTTAATTTGAAGTACAGAGCTTTGCTATTTTGGGGCCAGATCTCTAATTAGTTACATTTTGCAGTTTTAAGATATGTATGTGTACCAATGCACACTCAGAGTTTCATCGTTACTGTCACTCATTTCACAAGTGTCCTAAGTCACATTTTTAACGTGGGCCTCCAGAGATGAAAAAGCTAGGCTTTTCCACAAGCTAATCCACTGTACATTGCAATCCTTTCCAAATTCATATCACAGTTTCTCATTTAAGTGACCTTCTTTTTGAAATGACAGAAGAGCAAAGGTTCTTTCCAGGTGATTACAGGCATATAATATTATTTTTGCAGAACAAAATGATTTTAATTAGAAAGTCATAA
>NW_023270451.1:57029536-57074536 GCF_011800145.1 Mirounga leonina
ACAGTTCTCAAGTGTAAAGACAGGCAAGAAAACAAAACAAACAAAAAAATGCAAGAATCACTGTTGTCTTCCACAGTAAATCAATACAGTACCTTGTTATTCTGTCCTTTTATCGAAATTCTTCTCTCTCCAGAAAAGCATCTCAGCACAGCAGTACAGAGCTGCCAGCTCCCTCACAATGGATTTCTTCCTGGTGTTAAATCCGATACTATTTGAAGCAACTCAGCACCCTCTCAAACTTGTCCCTAGGGATTCCAACTTCAAAGAGATTGTCTACACTAGTGTACAACAGCAGAGTCTGCAAACTGTGGGTTGGTAAATTGGCTAAATCCTGCCACTGCAGTAGATCTGTTTAAGGACTGTGATCTTCAAATGGTTCTAGTCAACTTTTTAAGTAGATGATAATTGAAGAACACCAAACAAAGAGCTGTTATTATTTTCCGAAAACAGCAAATGCCATAAGAACAAGTAACAAATGAATTATTTGTTTGTTTAAAATATACAACTTATGATTAAGGGCAACATTAAAATGTCTTTATTTGGATTCTTGTGGGCTAAAATATACAGATAGTTCCAGTAAGATTACCCCAACAACCCATTTAAAGGATACAAGATTCAGAAACACCTGTGTGTGATAAAATGCAGACTAAACTGGAAGTACAAAATAGTGCAAGTATCATCCAGTCAGTACTTGGTGCAGTACATCCAAAGACCTTTCAGGGGGAAACTAACGCAGTATTGGAAATAGTAGTGATACACATTAAATTGTTCAAATGGCATTATAATTTAGTTGTATTGCTTACTGCCTCAACAGACAAAACTTGCAAACCCCGACAACAAAGGATTTTTGTCTAACTCCATTTGCCACCAGCAAGACCCCAAGACCTGATCTTTACTGCCCACCTGCATGTACCCACCAACCTTAGTCCCACATTTTCCTTAGGTTCTTCTTTCCAGCTTATCTTTTAACTCAGGCAAAAGAACCACAGGCAAAGCATCCCGTGACAGAAATGGAAACTACCCCCAGCAAGCAGTAAGACTAAGAGCTCTGCAGGCCCGGACCACCCAGGCCAGCTTGAACTCAACCCTGACTTATACGGAGGCAGATTGACCATGGAGTGACCAACAGTTACCTCTACCTCATTATAATGCTAAGTCTCCATTCAAAGAGGAGCACAGACAAGCAGCAGAATTGGTGCCTTTTGCAAGACTGAAATCACGGCAGGTCCAGAAACTGATGCCCAATTCCATTTCACTGGTATCAAAAAATATTTCAACTCTTACACTCTCACAGGTAGAATGAATTGTGTACTGACCACATATGGAGGCACTGCTTTGATGGTCTTATACTTCAAGTTAAGGTCTAAAAAAAAACACCAGCTGTGAAAGCAACATAAATGGATTTTGACCTGTACCTCATCTGTTAAGTTCCCGTGCCTGGAGAAGCTAATGTCAACTCATCATGTGACACTCAATTTGTACAATAAATTATGAACCTGGAAAAAAAAACAAAAACAAAAAACCAAGAGGAGCACAAATGTCATGAACATACAGTGTATGTACAGGCCCGTTTCCTCAGATCACATGCATGAGCGACCTTTTGTACTCACCTCTACATACCCTTTCTGAATATTCATTCTAACCCTAAATAAGAGAAACCCATTTACCCTTACTCAGGGGGTCATGACTTTGGAAGTTATTCCCTATGACCTCCTTATTTGCTGCAAAATAAAGTTTCCTTTGCGTGATAACTCTACCTGCTATAGTTCCTATCTATAACTCACCAAGGAATGAACTCAGATTAGCTGGATTACATATTCTCAGATGTCTTGGAAGTTTTAGGAAAGAATAAGAGAGAAAAACAGGTTTAAATGTCTATTTGGCAAAGCTGCAATGGGTTAAGTCATTTTTACTTGTATTCCTTCATTTCTGGCTAAATCTATGTCTAATCTGGGAAAAGTGGTAGAGCGCAGGCTTCTGGGCATAATCTTGTAGAATGAGGAATCAACAGGCTAAAGAAACATAGTTTTTCTAACTCTTGCTTAATTGGTTTTTTATGATTAAAATGAAGTCTGAGATTTTGTTGTGGTTGCTGTTACATAACCTGTATTCCCTTTTAATTGTGTTCAAGTGTACTTATTTGTCAGAAAATTTTGAAATGGATATGGAATTATATTGAGGACAATCAAATAAAAGGTTACAATTTCATGGTATGTTGAGTTCTGGTGAATTTGAGTTGTTTTGCATTAAGATTCTGGTCTGTGTGTATTAGAATAATAGTTAACCATGTTGCCTTACTTGGATTCTTGCCCATTTTGTCAAAAGATGGAATTCAAATAAGAAAGTAAGTGTTCATAAATTGTGTTCAAATGGGACCAAATGTGCACCCAGATTATGATTAAAAAGGGCCTTTTGTGATGATACATGGACACAGAAAAAAATTAATACTGCATACCCATGTGTTTTATTGGGTGAAATTCTGTAAGGTGAGTTTCATAAAACAAATTTCCAGCCTGTTTGTTCAGCTGGCTTGCCCATCACATTTAACATTTCTCATTGCACTAGCACTTATTCTAACTTTTACTTTTGGTTAATACTAAGACAATACACTATATTTTCCATTTACTGAAGCATTCCTAAAGTTGCACAAGGAAAATATGAGTTAAGATTAATGTCTTTGATCAGTCATTCACTTTTCATTGTTAGTCCACCCTTTAAAATTGCATTCATAGTAAGTTATCTAGACATAATTATGTAGCGAGATCCATATGAACCAAGGGCCTAGAAACAATTGTTAAACTATACACAGAAAAAAAAAAAAAAGGAATGGAGTATTTAGCTTCTATCTTTAAGGCACAACTTAAATATACTTTACTTCAAGTCTTCAAGTAAAGACTTCATTCTCCTCAAAAGCAGTGACCTTTTTTCTCACTGAAGTTCAATAGTCCTTGTCAAAATTTTAATGTGCAGGCCCTTGATGGCAGGTTCCCTGAAGAAAAGGGCTCTGTCTGATTTATCTTCTTATTCACTACAGTGCCTCACAGGAGGAGAAACTTAATAAATAGTAACTTATTGAATATTCTTCAGTAAGTAAATAAAGACAAACCAATTTTAATGAAATGTCCCTTTAGCAATACCTATAAATTCCGTGTAACAATGTATGAACTAACTCCAAGTAATATCTTGCCACAAAAGATAGACATTTTATGCATTCACTCCTAATACCTGGAACATAATTCACTAGGCAGGCACACAGTTTGCTGGAAGGCTCCTCTTGGTCATTTAGAAGTTAGGCAGCACAATGGGGGCTCAAAGGTCAGGGTCCACTTGTAGACACGTTTTAGCCTGCACAGTTTTGAAAAATATCATTAACTTGTGGCCAACACTGTAAAAATTAGGGGGTTCTACATATAAATTTGCATTTCCAGGTTGTCTTGCAAAAGTGAAAGAACTGACCACCCTGGACTCACTTCTCTGCAATGGCAACATTTGGATGAAGCTAAGACACTGTTGATCCCTTAGTCGGAGCACATGTTCTTCTGAGGACCAAGATCTACACCTACTAGTCTTCATTTAGCTGCCTGAATGTTCTAATCATCTGACTTAGTATCACCTTTTCTAAGGCTTTAAAAAATTATTTTTAAAATATGGTTAATGAGGCAATAACGCTAATTACTGGCTGTGGTAGGCTGAATATTGGATCGCCCAAAATGCCCAAGTCCTAATTTCCAGAATCTATGAATATGTTACTTTATAAGGCAAAAGGGATTTGCAGATATAATAAAATTAAGAACCTTGAGATGGAGAGATTATCCTGGGTTATCACATGCCTCTTTAAAAATAGAAGGCAAAGAAATACAACTTGAGAAAGTCTCAACCTGCCATTGCTAGCTTCAAAGATGGAGGAAGGGGTCATTAGACAAGGAATGCAGGCACCCTCTAGAAGCTAGAAAAACCAAAGAAAGAGATTATCCCCTAGAACCTGTGGAAGAACATAGTCCTGCCAGCACCTTGGTTTTAGCCCACTGAGATTCATTTCAGACCTCTGACCTCTGGATTGTAAGATAACAAATTTGCATTAAGTTGCTAAATTTGTGATAATTTGTTATAGCAGCAAAAGAAAACTGATATAATATCTTATATATAATGTAAAACATTGTTCAATTTAAGGTTCCTGAAGCAGTACTTAGAGGAACTTACAAAGATGCTGAAATGGTGGTTGTAAATTAAATAATGAAGATTCAAGTAGGCAAATATATAACATTTAACTGAATTTCTAACTCCAAGCCCTAGTTCTACCTTATATGAAAAATATATTCTAGTCACTTCTGGTATTTATCACTCAGATTTTAATTTATTCTGCAAATTTAGGTTAAATATATAATTATATTTATATATTCTTTTATGCAACAAATATTTAATGAGAACTGTGTGCTCTTGTTTTAGGACCTGGGGATAAAAGGGTTGATAAGACAGCCAAAGTCTCTGACTTCTTAGAGCTGGTATTCTACTTGAGGATATAGAAAATAAATACACAAACAAATTATTAGTATAAGTGTTGTGCTAAATGTGAGGAGGAAAAACAAGCCTGAGAAGGGGAAAAAGAATAATGCAAGTTTCTATTATAGATAAATGTGGTATAATTAAAAACATATATTTGGGACACCTGGGTGGCTCAGTTGGTTAAGCGTCTGTTTTTGGCTCAGGTCATGATCCCTGGGTCCTGGGATGGAGTGTCACATCGGGCTCCTTGCTCAGTGGGGAGCCTGCTTCTCCCTCTGCCTGCCAACCCCCCTGCTTGCACTCTCTCTCTCTGACAAATAAATAAAATCATAAAAATAAATAAAATAAAAAGATCTATTTGGTCTCTTTCCCCAGTTCCTGGCACAGAGATCCTAAAACCCTTAGAATTTCCTGAGTGATAGGAGTTCTTTATTATTCCATGCCTAACTTTCAATCACACCTGAGTTCAAGCTAATAAGGTGACTTGGAGGTGGGGAAGGGAGAGGGTTGGGGCTAGGTAGCCTCAGAGTAACGTTGGTCACCAGAAAGACCAAGTGATTAGAGAATTGGAACTTTCAGCCCTACCCACCCACCTTCGAGAAGGGGAGAGGGAACTGGAGATTGAGCTCTACAATTACTCTTGAACAAAGAGGTTCAGAGAGCTTCCATGTTGTTGAATATATCCACATGCCAGGAGTGTAACACTCCAACTCCACTGCAACAGAAGTTCCCACACTTGGGATCCTTCTGGACCTAGCCCTATGATCCTCTTCATCTGGCTGTTCATTTGTATCCTTTATAAATAAAACGGTAAACATAAATGATGTGTTTTCCTGAGTTCTGTGAACTATTCTAGAAATTATCAGATCTGAGGATGGGATTGTAGAACTCCCAATTTATAGCTGATCAGTGAGAAGTACAAGTGGATTTTGACTGGCATCTGTAGTAGGAAGCAGTCTTGTGGGACTGAGACCTTCCACCTGTGGGATCCATGCTGACTCTGGATAGTTAGTGGCAGAATTGAATTGAATTGATGGGTATGTAATTGGTTTCAGAGAACTGGAAAATTGGTTATTGATATAAGAAAAGACACCACATATTTGGTGTCAGAGAAAAAAGCCTCCCAACAGAATTATCAGAGAACATCTCTCTGAGGAAGTGACATCTAAAAAGAAAATTCTGGGGAAGAACATTTTAGGGATATAAAAGATAAAGTGTAAAAATCTCAATGTTTAAGGAATATAGTATGAGAGATAGGCAAAGATTGTATCTTATAGGTACTTGCAAGCCATGATAAGAATTTTATTTTTAAGTTTGATGTGAAAATTTTGAGAAAATTGTGAAGTGGCCTAGTTTGTATTTTTAAAAGATTGTTTGCTATGTGGAGGACAAACTCTAGGTAGGCAAGAATGAAAGCAGGAGATACAGTTTAAGAAGCTGTTGTGATAGGGCGCCTGGGTGGCTCAGTTGGTTAAGCGACTGCCTTCAGCTCAGGTCATGATCCTGGAGTCCCGGGATCGAGTCCCACATCAGGCTCCCTGCTCAGCAGGGGGTCTGCTTCTCCCTCTGTCCTCTTCCCTCTCGTGCTCTCTGTCTCTCATTCTCTCTGTCTCAAATAAATAAATAAAATCTTTAAAAAAAAAAAAAAGCTGTTGTGATAATCTGAGAGGTGATGAAAAGTGGTTGGAAAGGGTTTATATTTTAGATACAGCACTGATGACAGTAGTTCCTTAATGTAACTGATGTGGGTTATTAGTAAAGTAAAGATGATGCCTGGGAATAAACAATGAATAGCTGACAAGTTGTGCTATTTGTTGATTTAAGGTGGACTGGAGGAGAAGCAGCATTGGGGGTGGAGTCCAGGTCAGCTTCATGGGTATGAGGCCAATGCAGTCATAATTCTCCATTCCCAGAAGGGCCCCACACTGGGGTTTAATGCCCTGTGTTGGCCATCTTGAAATTTTTAATAATTTTATCTTTGATTTTGTGTTTTCTAAGTGAAATCCAATGGGACACGAGAGCTCAACTCACACACAGTTATGCCTCCTGCTGATACTGTGCTTCCCTAGGATGAGTTCTTAGCAGATAACCCAGGCACTGCACAGCCTTGCTCTCCCCACCCCACCGGTGACTTCTATGGCCTTCCACCCCAGGGGGCACACTCACCAATGGTTTTCCCAGGCCATCCCACATCCAGATACCTACCATGACCATGCCTACCATGCATGAAGGTTGCAATGCCCTTAGAAAAGGCAGTGGTCTGTGGGAAGGAGAGATGCCTGGCTCGACTACCCTTTCTCCAGCTCAGGTACTACCTGTAGGTCCTGCCGCTGCCATCTCTCCCGGCCCTGTGATGGTCTGCCCTTGTCCATGATTATTTTCCCATGTTTGAAGGACCATGACATTAAATAGCAAATGAAAAAATACCATGATAAGTTGAGAGAGAGAGAGAGAGAGAGAGACAACAGAAGGGGGGGGAGGAAGGCTTTATGTTTTAATACCTTTGATGGCATTTTTTCCTACTTTTTGAACAAGATACCCTGCTTTCATTTTGCAATGGGCTCTGCAAATTATGTAGCCAATTCTGATTAGAGCTGAAAAATATTCCTTTTGGAAATGTCAAATTTGAGGATCCAATTAGGCATCTACTTATAGATGTTGAGCAGGCAGCTAGATACATAGTCTGGAGATCAAGAGAAAGTAAATGATAGAGTCATATATGAGAGTCATCAGCATATGGATGGCATTTTAAAACTTTCAAACTTGCCCTACCCATCCACCTGCCCATTTGGAAACATGCTAAATTACACAAGGCATCAGTGTGTGTAAGGGAGAGTTCTATTGTTTGGCCTTAATCTGTATCAGTTCTGTTCTGCCACACCACAAAATGTTCTTCATGTCAACTATTCTTTTAAGTGAGACCCACTTCCATTCTAAAACTTAACAGAGCTGACAAATTTCTCATTGTAGTCTTTGCTATCAGAACCTGTGCACTCTGAATTCACTGATATGTCCAATGTCATTAAGGTTAAGCAAATCATTCCCTGGGTTCTCCTTGTCCCAACTATCCAGAAAGGCCCCTTTGGATCCACTGATCCTCACTTGGCTCTTATCGGCCCCCTTAGAAGATTTGACTGATCTTCCAAACCCATATGAGCCAATGGAAGACTAAGAGCCAGCAGCAGGGAATCACTCTAACCTAAGATCACTCCTGATCTCAACCAATTCTGGTAAAAGAAACTATAGCCAGAGATTCTGGTAGAAAATGTCAGGCACTGGTCTAGTCTATTGTGTTCTCCAATGTAAAAAAAGGGTTTCTCATTATTATTACCAAGGGATGAATCTGGAAAGTCAAGCACTATACCTACCATCCCCAAAACTCACACTGTCAAATCTACTTTCTTAATTCATCTTTGAGCTCCTATGGCCTTTTGTAGTGTTTAAAATTTGCAAATTTTCCAGCGTTCTTCCTTGAGGGCACTCCATCGCACTGAAGAGTGACTATGTACCCAGATTTAGCCAAACTATGAAGTTTTAGGGCAGTCTCCAATGCTGCCCTTACTTTGATACCACTGCAAATTCAGGAAATTTCCAAAACCACTGTGAAGTTTGAGAATTCCCTAGAAGGACTCATAGAATTCACTGAATGCTATTGGACTCACATAGTGAGTTACTACAGAGAAAGAATACAGATGAAGAATATAGCCAAAGGAAGGGACTCTAAAGCAGAGTCTGAGAAGGTTCCAAATGCAAGGCTTCTTTTGTGCTCAGGACCCATTACCTTTTGTCACACATTGACAATGTGTGACAAAATGCAAAGAGACACGTAAGCTTAGAGTCCAGAGTTTTTATTGAGGCTTCAATACACAAGCATGACAGACTGAGTGATTACCCAAGTAGCCAAACTCAGTCTCCAAGTCAACTGATAACACATAACCCAAAGCTCTCACCTTAAAATACACGGTTGGTCTCTCTGGCATGGCCAGCCCCCACCTAACATTGTCATGGACAGGCCAGCACTCACCCTAGACAAAGACAGTCTGACCAGGAGCTGAGGGAAAAGGCCAAACCTTTTGGGCAAGGCTGAATTCTTTACTATACACTATGTAACTAGCTTTGGCCCTGACACAGAAGTTCTTGAAGTGATGTGTGTCATTTGAAAAGCCATTGTGGGGTTTTCCATGTCTCTTTTCCCTCTACCCTATGTTCCAGACATGGGTGTTTCATCAGTCTCAGTCTCTAGCCATGACAAGCAAAACCTCTTTTTTTACCTATTATGGACAAATAGCACAAGGGAGAAACAAACCTTTGTTTATGTAAGCCTCTAGAGTTTGGGGTTCTTTGCTACCACAGCATAACCCAGCTGACAGCATAACCCAGCTGATCATAACGAATACACCTACTAAGAATTCCCAGATTAGATTAGGTCCTTCTTTGTGTGGTCTCATAGGACTAGAATATACCTGATGAGTTGGTCAAGAACAAGATATGCTGTCGTTAAGTTGCTGAATCAGCAGAAAACATGTTCTTTTAGACCTATATAGTATTTCGGAAAGTGTTATTAGTTGGCAACATTTTCAATTTAAGTGTTTGTAAAGAAAACCCAAATTTCTAGGTTTTAAAAAAATAAACTTAGAAATTTTGTCAAGTTCAAATGCCTGTAAAGTAACAACCGACTAAGCTAAATCAGTTTTCCCCCTTTGACAGAATATGTGGTCTCTAGAAGAACACAGCCCCTAACAGGCCTAGTAAGCCCTTATGTAGCCTGACTGGTCCCTGTAGGTACCTGAGGTTGCAACCTCTTTAAATCTGTTCAACAATGATTGGTGAAGGAGAAGAATAGATAGAAAAGAGAAGGCATAGGAAATTTAATTTCTATTAATAATATTACTCTGTTGAAAACAATTTATAACACACAGAATATAACATAATTTAACTTATTTGAAATTCACAGGTAATATTAGTTGCTCTAATCACTTAGAGGAAACATTCATTGATCTAATAACAAAATCTCATTCAAAATATGGTTAAAATTGCATTTCCACTAGCTTTATATTTAGAAAATAATTTCTACTTTTCTAATTCTTTTTTTGTAACTTACTTAAATTCAAATAGTTAACATACCGTGTATCATTAGTTTCAGATGTAGAGTTCAGTTATTTATCAGTTGCTTATAACACCCAGTGCTCATTACATCCCGTGCCCTCCTTAATGCCCACCACCCAGTTACCCCACCCCCCTACCCACCTCCCCTCCAGCAACCCTCAGTTTGTTTCACCCTCAGTTTGTTTCCTATAGTTAAGAGTCTCTTATGGTTTGTCTCCCTCTCTGATTTCATCTTATTTTATTTTTCCCTCCCTTTCCCTATGATCCTCTGTTTTGTTTCTTAAATTCCACATATGAGTGAAACCATATGATAATTGTCTTTCTCTGGCTGACTTATTTCGCTCGGCAAATACCTTCCAGTTCCATCCACATCATTGTAAATGGTAAGATTTCATCCTTTTTTGATGGCTGAGTAATATTCCATTATATATACATACCACATCTTCTTTATCCATTCATCTGTCAATGGACATCTGGGCTCTTTCCATAGTTTGGCTACTGTGGACATTGCTGCTATTAACATTGGGGCACAGGTGCCCCTCCGGATCGCAAAGTTTATATCCTTTGGGCAAACACCAGTAGTACAATTGCTAGGTCGTAGGGTAGCTCTATTTTTAACTTCTTGAGGAACCTCCATACTGTTTTCCAGAGTAGCTGCACCAGGTTGCATTCCCACCAGCAGTGTAGGAGGGTTCCCCTTTCTCCACATCCTTGCCAACATTTGTTTCCTGACTTGTTAATTTTCACCATTCTGACTGGTGTGAGGTGGTATCTCATTTTGTTTGATTTACTTTTGTATTTCTGAATGTGCCTACAACTTATAGGGCTATAGTTCAGTTAACTAAGTAAGTAGTTCATTTAATTAATTTGTCTTTGCTGGCAAATAGCACTAGGTTATCCATCTTTGGGCTTGAGAATCCCACTATGGACTGGTGATTCTAGGTGAGCACTAGCTGCCTAATGGTTTTGGTAGCTGGCAATGGTTTGCCAGGCTACAAACATGTGCTTATCACCGAGAGATAAGCTGGAGCTGATAGGGAATATCTTCACATTTCTACACAAGGGCCCGTCTGCTTTGGTGGCAGTAGGCCCAAGTTACATTTTTATATTTATATAATGAATCATCTCAGAATATCTGAATTAAATGGCATTTACTTCAATTTAATCCAGTGATACTTGGGACTAGCACCTTAAACATTGTTTCTGCCGGACTATCCCTTGGGAGATTGGCTCTCACTCATCACAGCTCTTATTTGACTGCAAAGACTTTACCTGTGAATATGCAGTTTAGAACTGATAAGCTTCTCAGTAGCAGTGACTACTTCTCATGTATCTTTTATACTTCACTTTCCATATATATATATATATATATATATATATATATATATATATATATATACTTATTTTTATATGGAAAAAATCATGAGAATTACTTATTTTTCCATCTTCTCTTCTAATGATTAATCACATGTACACAGAGTTCCTACTTGCTATAGACCATTGATTAGCCCCAATTTACAGCGGAACTGAGAATTGAGAACTCTTCCATTTTCAGTTTCTGACAAGGACTTTATGGCTCTTCAGAACTGCACATTATTACTTATTGCATAGTATTACTAGTAAACTGTATGTTTCCTTTAAATACTTACTCCTTAGGACAGCCTTCTTTTTCTCAGAATTTAATAGTGCTTTTGCTTTTTATGAGGCTTGTTTTAGAAAATAGAGACACCACCACCATTCCATTTAGATGATTCTTAATTTGAATATCCAAAATGTGCCCAGTTTTTCCTGTAGTGTGTTTCATGAGACAGAAGGGAAAAGTTAAGAACACATATATGTGGAACCAAATACACTTTGTGACTGATTACACATTTTGTGAAACAGCTGGAAAATAGAATGCTGACTGATGCCTGGTCACTGTGGGTGTGTGTCCATTGCCAATGAAAATGTAGCTCCAACACACAAATATTTTTAAATATGCTGCATGGGTGTTTCCTTGTTGCCAAAAAGAAAATATGCTGTACAATTGTTATGTAAACCCTTGTGTTATTCCCACTGCACAAACATTTTGCAGATGTTTCCCCATAAAAACATTCTGAAACTTACATTTGGCTGCCTTCGCTCACCTAAAGTTATTCTGCAAGAACTATTTTGTTTTGGATACAGCTTATTATTGGGTTTCGTGGTTGAACAAATGAAGGGTAAGAAACACAGAATTCATGATTTGGAAAAAAAATCTAGCTTATGTTATTAATATTACAGTACTCTAACGAATTCCTCTAATTCTAGCATAAATGAACACTGAAATTCAAAAGAAACAAATACACAAAAAGGAATGGGTGGGAGGTCTCTGAGGTTCTGAAATCAGAGTGACTATTTTAGCTACATCCACATGGGTCAGTGTCCCCATATGCTGGATTGTCTCATAACCCCCACCCTTCTCCATTTGAGCAAGAACTCTCATGCTTTGTGATACTGTTTGGTAATTGAGAATGAAGTCATGGTAAAGGAGAGGAGAAATTCTATCTTAGAAGAAATTCAGACTCCAATCTCCACAACCTTCCAGGGAGCTCATGCCTCTCCTTTATCTACATATCTAGAAGCTAGATTAGAAATGATGCTGCATCAACAAATTGAGAAGAGGAAACAGTAACATAGATGGATTTTTAAAATTTACTACGCAACAAAAACATTCACCATTCTACATAAAGGAAAAGAAATTGGAAGCTTTTACACTTCACTTGAATGATGGGGACTCGCAAACAAAAAATATGCTTATAACCCTTTAAGGCTGTGGTTAAGAATGCCATTTTAAATCAGATAGTCTTGAACAAACAGTTCAGATGCTTACAACTTGTGTAACCTTTGACATTTTAGTTAATCTGTCTAAGCCTTCATGTCCTAATGATAGTAAAAATATTAATAACTAACATTTACTGAGGGCTTACCATGTGCCAGACACTGTTTTATGATCAGTACATGTTATCTCATTTAATCCCCACAATAGTCCTATGGGATTAATCCTATATTATTATTCCCATTTTACAGAAAATGAAGCTAAGGCACAAAAAATACAAATTTATTTTTATTTATATATTTAGCAAATCCTTATGCTTTGTGCTCAGCCTTCTTCTAGGCACTTTATAAATATTCATGAATAACATAACTATTAGGTAGAACAGAATTTTCCTCATTTTATAGACAAAGAGAGGTAAAGTAACTTCCCAAAGTCACATTCGGTAAGTGGTGGAATGGGGATTTAAACCCTCTCAGTGTGATTCTACAGTGTACTTTAAAATCACTAGGTATTACCACCTCTTAGGATATCTATGCAGACTGAAGGACATCATGTTGGCACATGATAAACACAATTAAAATGTTAACTATTATTATTGTTATGAGTTTATTCTGAAGATTATGGAAACTCTCACTTAAAATGTTGATACATCAGAAATAATGATGCAAAGGAGACAGGAACGAGGCATGTTTTTAAACCCTGATCTTTTACTGGGCAATTTTGAAAGCTAGCAAGAAGGCTGGCGGGCTGGAACAGAGTGAACAAGCAAAGGAATAGAAAATGAGGTCAGTTATCCAATCACACATAGCCTTGTAGACCATTACAAAGACTGACTTTTGTTCTTAGTGAGATGAAAAGCCATTGGTGATTTTTGAGAAAAGTCATAAAATGATGTGACTTAAATGTTTTAATGGGATCACTCTGGCTGCTGTGTTGAGAAAAGAACAGCAGGGGAGCAAGGGCAGAAGCACAAGGTACTATTATTTCATGAGGCTGAGAGAGGTTATGTAAATTGCCCAGGGTCTGTCAAAGAGTCAGTAGGCATCAAACAGGGTTTCCCACTCAGGCCTGCATGAGTTAACCATACATGATGCTGAATGGGAGAATGATGAAGACCCTGGGTAGGCTTTTAGGTCTTATTGGATCCAGACAAAGTGTGATATTTTTCTGAGAATCTTTGGCTTGGAAAAAATTACCTTGTACATTTAAAATTTTGATTTTCTTAATGGCTAATTATTTGAGAAATATCTATGACAGCTAATAGTTACTCTTATCCCACATCTATTTGTAACCAGGTATATTGAGCAACCCATATCTCTTTAATATAAAGTGTTTTTTTTTAACCAGGTAATTTTTATAGCTACAAAAATTAGTACTGTGTCTAATATCAGGATAAGCCTATTTGCTGTAAGAGATATTTCCTTTATAATCCCCTAGTAGTATTATCCTATAAGAACAACCAAGCAAAAACTACCCACATAACTTAATGTATGACATATCAAGGCAGGAACCATATATCCCTTAACTTAATGTCTGTTCAATAAGTGTTAGGTAGACTAATTAATAAATGACATTAAAAATTTGAATCCTCAAATATTTAGTCAAAGTTCCTAAGAATCAGCACTGACACTATACTAATTGACTATGTAAAGAGTAGATATTATACCCTTAGTAAAGGAGATAGTCTCTGGGAGTTGTAATAGTCAAGTCTTACTCCAGAGACTGAAGGCCTAGAGAAGCACTCAAATTCCTAAAAGAACTTAAGAAAATAATATAGGATTTTATTAGTCAAGGTAATTAACACTAGCTATGGTAACTCCCAAATTCCAGTGACTTGAGCCCAATTTTTAACTCCCAAACAACTCCAAATTTTCAGTGACTTGAACCAAATAAAAGTTCATTTCTCTCTAACCTCATAGTGTGATAATGGGCTAAGTGACTCTCATGGGCAATTGTCTTGCAAGCTGCGACTCAGTCACCCAAACTCCTTCTATCCTGTGGCCCAATCATTTCCTGGGGCCTCTAAGGAGTCCTGTGTTGGATCATCTGCATTTAGCATACCAATGCATGAGGAAAGAAAAATGTGAAAGTCCTTGTGGGATCTTACTAGGCCAACTCTGGAAGTAGGATATTCTGTTGAGTTATTCCATTGAACTCAATCACATGGATAGCCTAATTGCAAGGAATCTGAGAAGGTCAAGGGAGTGAGCCAAACTCCTAGGGGAAAGATAGCTGGAGTTTACTTCTAGCGCTGATGGTCAAAAAGCACATACTTCCTGGTAACACACTGTTAAATACTGAAATACTGTTACACTACTTGGTAAGTAGTTGCAACTTAAACACTTTGATGATTGGGTAAAGTAGTTTTCTCATACACACTCAAATACTTATATACTTCAACTAAATTTACATCAACATCAAACATGAATAGAAAAAGATAATATAAAAAATGGTGACAGAAAAAGCAGTAATTGGACACAAAGGAGAGATACTCAGAGTTGTAAATGAAATTTTACTTAAATTTACTTAAAGTATTTATTTGAAGGGCCTATTTACTTTCTACTCAAAATGGCCTGTTCTTAAGTTTTCTTTAACACTTCCCTTACAAACAATATTAATTGTCCTCTTGTCTGTGTCCCTATAAATTTTATGCTTGTCTAATGAGTATACGATTGTGTAAATAGCATTTTAAACTATTGTAGGTCTTATTACATTGCTTCTGTTTGTTTATGTGTGAACTCCTGAGGGCACAGTAAATATTTTTGTTCAGAGTAAACAGTTAATGAATCTTTAAAATATGCAAATGTGGTCATGCTGTTTCTCTGCTAAAATTCTTCATTGATTTCCTACTGCTCTTAACACAAAGTCCTCAAAAAGGTGGACAAGATCTTTCATGAACTGGTCTATATCTAATTCTCTCTCTTTCTTCATTCATACTCTATAATTCAGCAATAATAAACTTCTTTCAATTTCTCAAAAGACTCAAACGTTAACACCTCTGACCTTTTGCAACTGAGATTCCCTCTGCCTAGAATACCTCCCCCGCTCCCTTTTCACCTGGCTAATTCCTACTCAACATTGCAGTTGAGTCAGATATTCAGTTGAGAAAACTTCCTTGAGTATCCTGCACTTGGAAGGGTCCCTGTTATCTTCTTGCATATCAACTGGTATTTTAACTAAAGTAATACAAACGTTGTTTATTATAAATGCTCATTTAATTGTATCTTTCCCACTTGACTATGTTCTCCATAAGGAAGAGATCATTTCTGTTGAAAACCATGATATCTTCCAATACTTACACCAGTGTCTGGCATATAGTAGTTGTTTAATAAATATCTGTTGAATGAATGAGTGAAAAACATCCATTTGGAATTAATTAGGGTTGTTTCAGTCAACATTTATTGAGAGCCAACTATGAGCTAAGTGCAGTGTTCCTAACTCTAGAATTTAATTATTTTATTTCTTTTTCTGAAAATTGTTTCCTTCCAGTGCTTACGAGGGTAGCATATCAAAATCCATCTCATCACATCCTCTACACAAAACTCCCACCACCATGAAAAACACCATCACCAATACCCTACATACATATACCTACAACCACTCAAACCTGCTTTCTCTCCTTATTTCCCTACTTTATCACTTCCTCAGTAACTCAGGCTTAAAAATCTCAGAATCTTTTTTAACAGTTCTCTCAGATCTCATTAGTTACTAAGCCCCATAGATTTGACCCATGAAAGATATCTTGAATTCATCCTTTTCTTTCCAGTCCTACTGCTACTCCCATAGTTCAGGTTCTCATTACTTGTCACCTGATCTAATTCAATAGCCTCCCAGGGTGTCTCTTCACTTTTATTCTCTCCCTCTTCCAATCTACTTTACACATTGCAGCCAGAGTAATTGACCTAAAGGTCACTTCACTCCCCTACTCAAAAACCTTCAGTGACTCCCCATTTTTAACCAAAAAGAGCAGCAAATCCTCAGCCTGGCATTCAAAGACCTATATAATCTGGCCCCAATTTATCTTATCTTTTCCAGTCTTATTTTATAGTACTCCCCCTCATTGTAGCCAAACTGGTTTTATTTTCATTCCTAGAACTTACCTTGCAATTTCTTGCTTTTATGCTTCACTCATGTTCTTTCTGCTAAGTCTGACCTGACTTCCTCCCTACGACCCTGCTGTCTTCTCTCACCTCTCTCCATAGGGAGCTTCAAGTCACACCATGTGGGTGTTTCACAAATGGAATAGATAGAATTTTGTAGTTAGGTAATTCACTTCTGAATATCTTGGTTATAGTGTTCCCTAATTTTTTTCTTTTTCTTCTTAAAATTCCTCTCTTCCTTTCTTTGTTCCATATTAATCACATATATTACTGTATCTATAATCTCATTCAGGAGCTATTACATCCCCTCTTTCTATTTCTCTACACTCTTTTTTTTTTTTTTGGTTCTTTCCTTTATTAAGTTTCTCACAATATAAAGGACTGGAGTAGCTATAGTATAGATAGTTCATTAATCATTTTCTTGAATGAAACAATATATCTAAACTTCAGTGGAATATTCCACACCCATTTTTTGGATGGTTGATGATATGGAAGTCTCAAGAGAGTATTTTTAAATTCAGTGAATTATATTTACTGAGAATAGTGTTACCTCCATGCAGGGGACAACACTGATGCTTACGATATAGAGTAGCTAATAAATTTCATCCACCATTGCTATAGTCCCTTTTAGCTGTAGTTGTTTAGGTGTCCCCGAAGGGAATACTGCAAAATATAACTATCAGAAAATATTCTGTATAACTTAGATTCATTTACCTTAAAATATGGTCACATTTTCAAAGTAAACTTCTACTTCTGGCCTTGAGGAAGTAAATGGATCAGACATAACTTCCTCTTGGAAACAGATACAAAATCCAACAAAACATATGAAATCATTGTTTTCAGACATTAGATCTGCCCAGGGCTGTGATCACTAAAACAAGAAAAATGGGGTACATTCTATAGTTTCCCTGACTTTCCATTTAAAGGCAAAATGTGGGAAGGGAAATACAAGCAAATCATAGAAGCTTTGCAAAGTTGAAGAGATAAAGATCAGAGTATAGAAAAGCTGAATTGACTGGAATTTGTGGGGATAAATATCAGGGAGAAGAGAGCTATGCAAATAAAGTGGTTCCATAGAGCTCTTTTGAAGTCCCAATTCTTTTTGCTGAATTCTATGGTGCACATATACTACTGTGAGATGCCTTGAGGCTGAGCAAAAAACTATTAGAAAAAGAACTCCTATTGGGAATTGTGAACCGAACAATTCCAAGAGCTTACACTGGGATGGGTATATTTAAACTTTTGACCAGCCAGAGGGAGGACACCTCAATGAACACTCAGGATTTTGGTATATACTTCAGATGGGTAATGCCTAGGTAACAGGCTAAAATAGCACTAGAATAGTTAAAAACTACAGTACACTGCCATAAAAAAGCAAAAATAACCCTAAAATGACCAAGTTGATTGACAAGACAATTTAATTCTTTTCCAAAATAATATTCAATACTCTTTAAAGAAAACAAAAAATCCAGAAACTCAACAATATACTTATAATGTCTAGCATCCAATAAAAAATTACTAGATATGTGAAGAAGCAAGAAAATAAGACAATATTAAAGAGAAAAAACATTTTTTAAAAAGGGACCCAGAATTGATATAGATGATGGGATTAGTAGACAAGAACTCTAAAATAGTCACTATAATATAGTTAAGAATTTAAATGAAAACATGAATATTAAGAGCAGAGGAATGGAAGATATCAAAAAAATGGGACTTAAGTAACACAAAAATCTGAAAAGAAATATTCACTGGACATGCAGCATATTAGATCAGACTGTTAAACATGAAGACACGGCAAGAAGAGGTATGCAAAATAAAGCACAGAGGAAAAAAAAAACTAAAAAATGAACAGAGTCTCAGTGACCCTGGGACAATATTAAGCATCTAAAAACTAAAAAAAAAAAAAACAATTTTTTAATAAATAACAGCCAAACATTTAATAAATTTGATGAAGCCAACAAATTCACATACAAGAAACTAATCAAATCCCAAACAGAATAAACATAAAGAAATCTACACCAAGGTACATCATAATCAAAATGCTAAAAACTAGTAATGAAGAAACAATCCTAAAAGAAAAAAAGGCACTTTAAAAGCAGGGGAGCACAGATATTAAGTACTACTGATATCTCATACAAAATAATGTAAGTTAAAAGATAATGCAATGTGATGTCATTAATGTGCTGACATGAAAAAAGTAGTCAACCTGGAATTCTGTAACTTGTGAATAAATATCATGCAAAAGTAAAGGCAGAATAAAAACATTTTTTAGCCAAAAAAAGTCAAGAGAATTATTTTCCAACAGACATACACTACCAAAAAAGATAAAGGTAGTTCTTTAGACTGAAAGAAAATGATCCAAATGAAACTTTGAAACTTTAAATGATCTAAATGGATTTGGGCCCACACTAAGGAAATGAAAACTACTAGAACTGGTAAATAACTTGGGAAATTTATATTTTTTTCTCTTTAAAGTTAAATGACTTTAAAAGATACTTGATTGTTTACAGCAAAAACAATACCAATGTAACTGAGGTTAATAATAGAGTAGTAAAATATATGACAGTAATAGCACAAAAGAGAAAAGGGAAGAATAGAAAGATTTCTACATCGTACGTTAAGTATAGTGTAATATATTTGAAGATAGACTCCAAGTGAAAGACAATAGTGGAGATAAAATAGAATACTAAAAATAGTCAACAATCACGAGGCAAGAAATGATGAAAAGAATGACCAAAGTGCAGTAGGTCCTATAGAAAACAAATACCAACACTGGAGCCTTAAATTCAACCATACTAGTAATTATATTAATTATAAATGGTCTGGACAAACAGAATTAAAAATCAAGATCCAATTTTATGATGCCCATAAGAAGCTCAACTTAAATAAAAAGACACAGTTTAGATGGAAAGTATGTAAAACATTTAACATGGAAACACTAATCATAAGAGAGCTAGAGTGGCTGTATTAATATAAGACAAAGTACAATTTGCAACAAGAAATACTTTCAGGCATAAAAAGAGATCTTATATAATGACAAAAGGTAAGTTACTACAGAAGACATAATGCTGAATATGTATATGCTTGTGGTAACCAGCCTCAAAGACAGCCCCCAGTGATTTCCACTTCCTGAAATCTATTCTAACATCATACTAGAGATGGTATGTGTAAGCAAAAACAGGACAGACATGACATCAACTCTGATATTAGGTTATAACAAGATTTCTGGAAAATCCTCAAATATTATTAATTTATTATTATTATTAATATTATTATTATTATTAATATTATTATATTATATTATTAATAGCACATTTTTAAATATTCCATGGGAAATTTAGAAAATATTTTAAACTAATAGAAAGGGAACAATAACAAATAATACTTTGTAGAATTCAGATAAAGCAATGCTTATAGAAAAACTTATAAATTTAAATGCTTATTTTTTTTTAAATGTTAAAAATGAAATGAGTTAAGACTTCTACATTAATAAGCTAGGGGGAAAAGAAAGTAAATTAAACTCAAGGTAAATACAAGGAAATAGAAATAGAAATAAAAGTTGAAACCAACAAAGTAAAAAACAAAAAAACAATAGAGAATATCAATTAGACTAAAGTTAGGTTTTTAAAAAGTTCATAAAATTTATATACATATAGCTAAACTTGTTAAGAAAAAATGACAGAAAACACAAATGATTCATATTAGAAATATAATAGAAGATATCACAATAAATGCTACACAAATTATAAGGATAACAGGTAATATTATGAACAACTTTACACCAAGAAATCTGGCAACTTATAACCAAATGGATAAATTCTTCTTAAGACACAAAATGAAATTAGAGAATATCTACTAAACAAATTGAATTCACAATTAAAAATATATCACTCAATATATCATCATGACCAGAAGACTTTACTGGTACTTTCTATTTGACATTTTACCCTATTACCCTCATAGCAAAACCAATCCAAAATCAAAACAAGCAAAAAAAGGAATAAAGACCTATATATAGCTCCCATAAACATCAATGCCAAAATCCTTAACAAAATATTAGCCAATTGAACCCAGCATTATGAAAAAATATGCATCATGACCAAGTAGGGTTTATACCAGGCTGGTTATTTTATCCTTCAAATATCCATCAATGAAATTTAACATATTAACAGAATAAAAGAGAAGAGCCATAACCATAATAGTTGCAGAAAATATATTCGATAAAATTTATATTCATCAATTTAAAAATTACTAGGAATTGAAAGTAACTCTTTCAAACTGATAGAGTATCTACTGAAAATTTACAGTTACTTTCATAATTAATTATAAAACACAGAAAATGTTCTCCTTAAGATCAAGAACAAAGTAAAGATGTCTGCTCTTACCTCAACTTGGTATGAAGGATGCTTGTCAGTGAAATAAGGTGAAAAGAAGACAATGAGGCACAAATATCTGAAAAAAGAAGAAAAACTGTCTTTATTCACAGATTACATTGTAGTTTATTTTCTATATTAAAATAATCTAGAGAAAATCATAACTAAAAATCAAATTTATCAAGGTCCAAAATCACTATGTAAAAGTTGTATTTCAAAATACTAGGAGTAAACAACTGAAAAATTAATGTCACAGTGCTATTTATGATAACATTAAAAATGCAAAATATTTAATCATAGATTTTTAAAAAATTTAACAAAACCTGTACATTGACAGTCATAAAACATTGTTGAAATAGGCATCTATAAAGAAAATACACAATAAACATTCAGTAAATATTTGTCATTACATATTGAAATGTAAGTACATGCTTCCTACTAAATACTTAAAGGAAGTCTATATGCCCTTCCTTGAGAGTAGAATGGCCCAACCAGAAAAATCTTCATTCAAATCTACCAACTCTTTTATGGTTGTAGTGACATGCACTCAAAATAATTTTGACCAAAGTATATGAATAACTGCTTTTAATTAGACATAGCTGATCAAAAAAAGTACGTAAGAACTCTAGATTATGTCAGAAGAAACACTCAGCAAACCTGAGTTATTTGCTATTAAAATTTCCAGTTAACTGAATGCTAGCAATACAATATGCCCCTTTTATATTATTTTGCTTTGTTTACAAAATTTAAGAATAGAAATTATTTATTTTGTCACTTTAAACTGCATTTCATTCTGGCACTTTGTGATTCTTTAATGACATGGGTAATTAAGTAGATTAATATGATTCAGTAAGGAAAATAACTAGCAGGGATGCAGGGCATCAAAATCAAACCTGTCCCCAGTCATTGCTTGCTGGTCAGCTCCCTAGTTATGGCTACATACATTCCCTTTCACTCACTGCATCAGAATTGTATCTGAGAAAGACACCCCTTAAAAAGGATCTGTTTTCAGCTTCAACTGACTGCAGCATTCTTGGCCTTTCAGATGTCATTATACCTCTTACTCTTCTTCATTTCTACCTTTCTCATATAATCACCTCACAATGGAGCAATATATCCTAACTATATCACAAGAGATGTCCACATTCCAGATCCAGGCTTTGCCAGAAGGGAGAAGAGGACAGCAAGGAAGCTCACTTAGGCTGCATCAGTGGACAGG
The DNA here is from genome assembly GCF_011800145.1 of Mirounga leonina. NCBI lineage: Eukaryota > Metazoa > Chordata > Mammalia > Carnivora > Phocidae > Mirounga > Mirounga leonina. Next base: position 57,051,635 of record NW_023270451.1, read on the forward strand.
TAGGTGGTAGAAAATACAAATACAGTAAAGAATTGAAGAGCAATAAATATCAGGAATATTATTCATGAAGCTACAGAAGATTTATCAACCAGGAAGAAAATTGTTACCCAGGTAAACTTCTTTATATTATCCGTAATCAATTCCCCTCCTTACCCTGAAGAAAAGTTTTAAAGAAGAAGGATTGTCTTTTACTGGGTGAGTTGTCTGGATTTCTTTTGTTGTGATGAATTTGTATAGGGGGATTACCCTAAGGCACAGGGGGAAGCCCATAAACAATAAATTATCTATATTAATCTTTACTAATGATAAAGTGAATGACATTGCAGTAAGCTGGCTGGTGATCTAGTCAGAACTTTGAGACACAGAGGTTTCTGAGAGCACCTGTCATACCCATGAAGTAAATTAACAGGGACAGTTACAAGTAGACAGAATTTTCTAGATCTTCAGAGCAGGTCAAGAATTCACTTTTCCTTTTGCCATCTGGAGATACTGAGTAAAGATCTTTTTTAAAAAGGGTTGTGTGGTTTTTTGGGTTTTTTTTTCCTGTATTTTCAAGTATTGTACTATTTCTCTGAATACAATATTATTTCAAGAATGAATCTTTCGGGCGCCTGGGTGGCTCAGTCGGTTAAGCGACTGCCTTCGGCTCAGGTCATGATCCTGGAGTCCCGGGATCGAGTCCCGCATCGGGCTCCCTGCTCGGCAGGGAGTCTGCTTCTCCCTCTGACCCTCCTCCCTCTCGTGCTCTCTGTCTCTCATTCTCTCTCTCGCAAGTAAATAAACAAAATCTTTAAAAAAAAAAAAAAGAATGAATCTTTCATCAGATTAGATTTGTTTGTTTGTTTTTTTTTTTCAGTTCTTAACGGAAAATTGGAATTTTGAAGAAAAAAAATATCTGAAGTAAAAAGGTTTTTGGCTCTACATCCATCTAAATATCTTTTCCATAATAATACCTTCATTAAGAACTAACACCTTAACAAAGAATCATTGAAAGATAGTAGGGCACAGTAAAAACTAGAGAAGGTATAAAAAGACTGCCTATTCCTTACCTGTCTTATTTCGCATTTTTTGGCCAGTTCAGTTACAACAGAGTTTATGTAAATGAAAATTAACTATTCTCCTAGCAGCAAGTAAAAGTTACAATCTTTTATTCCATTATTTATCTTGAAGACAGTCTTTAATCTTCCCACCCACTTTAGAAAAAATGAGACTTTTTTAGCCCATTTTACTACAGCATAAATTGAGGTTTTAAAAAAGTAGAATAAATCATATGTGTGATATTAGTGTAAATGTTGGAATTCGAAATTTGACATTGTCTCCGAACTCAAAGAAAATTTAACCTCCCGTTAATAACACTTAATTGACAACTCTGTAGCACTATTATGAGAATGCACTTGCAATTACATTTAATCTACTATTAAATTCTAACTCATGAATACAGAAGTAACCCCTATTTGAAATGTTAATGATGCTGTTTGTGATATATTATGATATACATGATTCTGGAAAGTTAAATATGTGTCATTCAAGATGTCACACATAAATACAGAAATGAATCTAAATGAACGGTGTTTTTCTACTTATTAAATTACAAATTTATTAAAGACAGATCTTTAAAAATTGCCTTCTAGAATAAAATGTGCATATATTACCTGTGTTTACTATTGTTCCAGGTATATCAATTAATAGTTATAAGGCATACAGTGTCTGGTTATTTGTAACTGAAACCTGCCATATTAATTGTTTCTTTTAGAAATACAGATAATTGTAATCCAATGATTGCCTTTGTTCTAAGCAATGGATTTTAATTACATTTGAAAAATGTAATTAATAATAATTCTATTATTACAACTGCACAATATTAATTACAATTACATTATAATAAAGAACGCTAATTCCATTTGGAAAAAAAAATAGAAGTGAATTCCAAACTCAAGGCATTCTCTCAAATACTAAATGCTTTCTAAAAAATTATTGCTATTCTCTTTAGAGTATTTTTCTTTTTGCAGTTGATCTCAAGGTGCCCTGAACATATTGTATTTTGACTCAATATTTAGCTTTAACTGATAAAAGAGCCAAGTCAATCAGAAAACCAGTTAGAAACGTTATTTTTGTTTTATTATTAAAAGGTGAGGATGGGTTGTTGTCACTAAAAATTGTTGAATGGATGTATTTCATTTAATTGATTTAATTGATTGAGCAATTACAACAGTGCAGATGGCAGAAAATTTATTTGATGATGGCACTTAAGTTCTTAGGACACCAGCTAGTTGAATCAGTTTGATTTGGGGATGTGTTTGAAGTTATCTCCAGATTCTTAACTTGGGATCAAAAGCTTTGAGGATGATGGGGAAAAAAAAAAAAAACTTCATATAAGTGATATGCTAATTTTTATCCAATCTCTGGATTGTTTAGTCAGTTCTAGAGCATTCCTAGCTCTTAAGACACTTTCATTTTATATCCAGATATCAGACTATCATTTTCTGGATTGAATAATAGCTTCTTCACAAATCCCCAAATTGTAAATTTTAAACATTGAAAATAACCTCAGAATTCAGGGGAGAAGAAGACTTTACCTTTATTCTGAACAATCCCTGTCTTGAAGTTTTGCAAAGATTTCCTCATGGCGGGGCGCCTGGGTGGCTCAGTCGTTAAGCGTCTGCCTTCGGCTCAGGTCATAATCCCAGGGTCCTGGGATCGAGCCCCGCATCGGGCTCCCCGCTCCGCAGGAAGCCTGCTTCTCCCTCTCCCACTCCTGCTGCTTGTGTTCCCTCTCTCACTGTATCTCTCTCTGTCAAATAAATAAAATCTTTAAAAAAAAAAAAAGATTTCCTCATGGCACAGAAGCCAGATGTGCATATTAAATATCCTACCAGGTTATGTAGCAATATTCCACAAAATAATTATTATATGACCCCAAGGAAGTCCTAAACTAACAGCACAAACAACATAAGAAAAAGAATTAATAAGACTTCAACTCCTGATTCAGTAGGGATTTGCATTTTTAACTGGTACCCTAGTTAATCATGATACATGAAGTTCCTTGACTGCTCTTGTAGAACTACTGATCAAAGTGCTAAAGCTATCAGGATCAATTGGAAGAAATGAAGATGTAACAGAAGAGAGAAATGTAGTATCAAAAACATACTGTCATGATTAATATTGTTAAAATGCCTATACTACCAAAAGCAATCTCCAGATTCAGTGCAATCCCTATCAAAATGCCAATAGTATTTTTCATAATATTAGCACAGATAATTCTAAAATTTGTATGGAACCACAAAAGACAATAGCCAAAGCAATCTTGAGAAAGAAGAGCAAAGCGGGAGGTATCACAATCCCAGATTTCAAGATGCACTACAAAACTATAGTAATAAAAACAGTATGGTAGAAGCACAAAAACAGACACAGATTAATAGAGCAAGAAAGAGAGTCCAGAAATAAATACATGCTTAAATGGTCAATTAATCTACGACAAAGGAGGCAAGAATATATAATGAGGAAAGAGGGGGGCCTCTTTAATAAATGATGTTGGGGAAACTGGACAGCTCATGCAAAAGGGCAAAACTAGACTACTTTCTCACAACATATACAAAAATAAACTCAAAATGGATTAGAGACTTAAATATGAGACCTGAAACCATAAAAATCCTAAAAGAAAACATAGACAGTAACCTTTTAGACATCAACCTTAGCAATATTTTCCAAGATATGTCTCCTCAGGCAAGGAAAACAAAAGCAAAAATTAACTGCTGGGATTATACCAAAATTAAAAGCTTTTGCACAGAACATGAAACCATCAACAAAGCAAAAAGCAATCTACTGAATGGAAGCAAATATGTGCAAATGATATATGTGATAAGGGGTTAATATACAAAATATATAAAGAAGTTACACAACTCAACACCAAAACTACAAATAATCCGATTAACATGGGCAGAGGGCCCGATGGACATTTTTCCAACAAAGACATACAAATGGTAAACAAACACATGAAAAGATGCTCAGTGTTACTAATTATTAGGGAAATGCAAATCAAAACCACAATAAGATATCGACTCACACCAGTCAGAATGGCTAGTGTCAAAAAGAGAGGAAATAACAAGTGTTGGTGAGGATATGGAAAAAAGGGAACCTTCACGCACTGTTGGTAGAAATGAAAATCGGTGCAACCACTGTAGAAAACAGGATGGAGGTTCCTCAAAACATTAAAAATAGAATACCATATGACCCAGTAATTCTACTACTGGGTATTCATGCAAAGAAAACAATAACACTAATTCAAAAAGATATGTGCATCCTTTTGTTTACTGCAGCATTATTTAAAATAGTCAAGATATGGAAGCAACCTAAGTGTTCACTGATAGATGAATGGATAAAGAAGATACGGTTATATATATACAATGGAATATTACTCAGTCATAAAAAAGAATGAGGTCTTACCATTTGCAACAACATGGATAGACCTAAAGATTATTATACTAAGTGAAATAAGTCAGACAAAGAAAGACAAATACCATATCATTTCACTTGTATGTGGAATCTAAAAAACAAAAAAACAAACAAGAAAACACAAAAATTAGAACCACTCATAAGTGCAGAGAATAAATTGGTGGTTGCCAGAGAGGAGGCAGGTGGGAGATGGGCAAAATAGATAAAGGGGATTAAGACGCACAAAACTTCCACTTATAAAATAAATAAGTCGGGCGCCTGGGTGGCTCAGTTGGTTAAGCGACTGCCTTCGGCTCAGGTCATGATCCTGGAGTCCTGGGATTGAGTCCTGCATCAGGCTACCTGCTCAGCAGGGAGTCTGCTTCTCCCTCTCCCGCTCCCCCCTCTTGTGCTCTTTCTCTCTCTCACTCTCTCTCTCAAATAAATAAATAAAATCTTAAAAAATAAATAAATAAATAAATAAATAAATAAATAAGTCACGGGAATGAAAAGTACAGCATAGAGAATATAGTCAATAATATTTAATAATGTTATATAGTGATAGATAACTACACTTATCATGGTGAGCATTGCATAATATATAAAATTGTCAAATCACTATGTGAACACCTGAAACTAATAACACTCTATGTCAGCTGTACTTCAGTAATAAAAATTTTAAGAAAATACTATCATGGAATACAACATTCAATGCATAAATTAAAATCCAGACTTTGAGATAAGAACAACCAAATGTTGAAGTCACCAGAATTCATCTTTATTAAATAAGTGGATTTAAAACTACCCAAGCATCACCTTAAATTCTTATAGGAAAAAGGATATTCCAGAATTTGGAGATATGCATTAGTTAGAAATGATTTTTTTCTCATTTCTTTTCAGTAATTTTTCTTAATGACTACCTGACTGTCACAGATCTCAACTTGAATATATTTCAAATACCTTTTTGACTTTAACACCACTTTTCTTTGAGAAGAAATTAATAACTTAAATCAATATATACACTGGGATATAAAGATACTAATTAAAACACAGTCTATGCACTAGGAAATGATCTGGCTATGACTGGGTTCCACTGATTGCCAAGATTGTTGGCTAATTTAACTGGCTAAGTAGATGCCCTCCTTAGCCACACTGCCCCCACAGGACAATTTGGGAAAATTTCCTGAGGCTGCATGTCAGGGAGAGTCCATTTCTAATAATCAGGTAAATGATGAGTGAAGTGTTGAATCTTTCGCCAAAGGTGAACAGGTTATTATGTTTCTAATACTAGATCCTTCAAGCAGGACTGGCTACATAATTTGCAGAGCCCAGCATAAAATGAAAATGCAAGCCTCCTTGTTCAAGAATCTTAAGAACTTCAATATAGCAAGAGCAGGACATAAAAACCCACTGTGGGGCTCCTCTGAGTGTGGGGGCTCTGTGCCATTGTATACATCACATGCTGACAAAGCCAGCCCTGCCACCAAATGTATAGGAGTCACAAATGTGGAAAATTCTTGGGATTTTTGGAAGGATGACTCAGTTACTACATTTAAAAAAAAGTGATATAGATGAAGATGATGCATCCAAGAACCAGCTGGAAAACATGTGATAATTATGTGACTAAAATACATATTCTGATGGCTAGTGACATGTTATATATATTTACTGTGTAAGGGGAATGTTGGGTGGCTTAATAGATATCACTAATTGAAATGATCCTGAGTAGTATGTAGCATGCACTCTGACTAGTTTCTACAACTAATTTAGAATTCAGCAGAATAATGTGAAGTCTTTTACTACTTAATTAAACTTCTGTAATGCCTGTTTTACCAAGATGAATAAAATACATAAATTGTATGAGGTGACATCTAATGCACACAAAAAAGAGAAATGTAAAAATCAGAACAGTGGGTACATTAAACTGATTCTTAATAATTGAAACCAATTTAATCATTTGAGATTATTTTATTCTAGCTGACGTAATACTGTAGCAGTTATATTCTAATTATAACCTGTTTCATTTTACTCTGCCTTTCTAGTTAATTATTACAGTCAATTTGTAAAATGACATGGTTCCACATTTGCATAGGTCACTATTAAATAAATGAATAGCTGAAATTACTCTAGCATTGAAGTGTCAACTTTGGTAGAAGTCAAGAGGACTTCAAATGTTCTTCTAACACCCCTTAATGTGTTAATGACCACTATTAAACTGCAATTAAAAGGCCAGGGAAAATGCATGAAACAGTTAATAGAAAAATAGCACAGACACAATTAAAACGATTCTGCATTTTTTTTTGACTGATAGAAAATAAAGTGATATGCTGTAAGAAGTGTAGTGTGAATCTATTTCCAACTCAAGGCAGAGTTGACAGTTTAATGATAACAAATCATAGGCTGCCTTTTTTGGGAGCACTGAACGTCAGCTTAAAATTAACATCAGTAGTAAACAAGACAATGTGGTGATTTTACCTTGTATTTAAATTACTACTTATTATGGTACTAAATAATAGCTTTAAATAACTTGGTGTCCAGATTACTGATATACAGCCTATCTGTGTGAAAAAAAGAGAGACAGTACTGAAAGATATGTTTAAGTTTTTGTCATCCTAAATAAAGGATAAACGTATGTCTTTGCTGTGCAGTTTTCTTAGAGTTGCCTATGAAACCTTTCACTGGGTTTGTTGTACATTGAAACCCTAACATTGTCATTAGAGCACTTCACTCAGCATAGACTAGATTTCCAAGTATCAGAAATTTAGTTTAACTCAGGAATATACCAGGAAAAAAAACTTAATTAAAATTATACATAAACTTTCAGCTTGCAAGAAGCATCTCAAAACCAGAAGAGAGTAGACATTTTAACAAAGGACACACTTGCAAATTATAATACAGGAAAAGTTTTTTTGTTCGTTCATTTTACCAATTTACTCAGATGTTTTGCTCTTGTCCTAGATTTCATAAAATGTGTAAATCACCTAAGAAATTTTTTACCAGGTGTAATTTATTGAGTACAAGACATGGAAGCACAAAATGTCTGTGTTAAAGTATCCTTTAGTACATTTACCTATAGGCATAGTGACTAATTATAGTTGTGAATACAAATGAAAGAAGATCAGGACACCATCTGTACCTAAGTTACCAGGGTAACTTAAGTACAGATCCATACCCACAACTTTTTTCCATGATTGTATTAATATTTCAGCCATAACTAGATTTTTTTTGGCCTTGAATTATCTATGTTGTCTTAGCTCTATGCTTAAATTCTTACATAAAGTTCTTTATAATTTTAAGCAGACATATGTCCATGATAAATTCATGGGTAACACTGAGTCCTTGATAATGGCAACCTAGTCAGCTCTGATCATTGATCTTAATGATTGGTGGAATATAGCATTAGTGGTAGGCTCTAATGGTGCATAATATTTATATACTTTCAATATCAACTACACCAAAAATCACTTGACACATGTCTAAAATGTAACCAGTGGGGAAAACTGCAGTAAGTACTTCATATCATAGAAATGCTTTATAATAGCCTAGGAGAGAAACAAATATCTATTTTACTATTACAGACAAAAACTGGAAATTCTTTAGAGACACCAATGTCAGGTTCCATATTGGAAGCCTAAGTCGACATGCCATTTTGTAGGTTCCTTAAATGTCTGATGACCAGAAGTGGTCAGGAGAACATTTATTAACAGCATGGCACTGACTATATGAATTAAACATCTGAGAGTGAATATTTAAAAAGTATTATATCCCCCTCTTTAAGAGGTCATGGGAAAATGGATTGGGGCAATTATTGCCTATTACCAAAGGGCATTTTAAAAGAAAACTTATTTTTAATTTACACGGATATTCAAATATCTACCACATAAATTTTGTTGTCTCTAATTTTTAAAAAATATTTTCCTGGTAACTCTTTTTCAAAAATTCATTTTCTTACATTATAAGCTTTCCTTAACAGTAAGACTTTTTTTTCTGTGATTTTTGTCCTAAAAAAAAATGAAAGGAAAAAGAACCACATAGTAGTTACTTCCATGATTATAATCGGACATATCTGAATCAGTGAAACAAAAATGCTTATTTGAATGTCACTTTCCCCATGTACATAAAATGGCAATTGAAATAAGGTTATGCTATCTTCTGTATCTCAATCTCAGAAGGTTTTTTATTCTTCATAGCTGTTTAAATGGTTCAACGGATGGCCTTCAGTCCCATGTGTGTCACATTTCAAATGCATAAAGTAGAGATAGGAATATCTGTTATCTGTACACCTTTTTTGATAAGGGTTGTACTATATCATGACAAAGAGTGAAGATGGGTTATGCAGGAGGTAATGGTCACATTGCTGGTCTCCTAAGTGTTCTTTCCAGAACAGGTGGCAAAGGAAAGATGACACAGTGAAGGCATTGTGATTTGAACTTAACCAAAGGAAAATGACACATATGGAGAAAGCCATCAATAAAAGCCATTATTGCAGTACGTGCTAACAATCTAGATGAACAGGAAGAGTTCTAATTGCTTTTGGTTTTCAGAATAAGGTCTAACTAGTGAAGTGGATATAGTTCCATCCACAACAACATCATTCGGGCTATACAGACTCATTGTTGTTAAAATGTGATTTCTGTTAGGCTTAAAAAAATATTTTTATAAAAGTGTTGGGGGAAATGGAGAAACATGTCACCAGGTTGGCTCTACTTAGAGGAAAGGAGGCCTTCTTTTTAAGAAAGGAAAGCCAAAGAGGTAGCAGAGGACAGTACATGAAGTCAGGGGGTTGCTGCAATCTGATGAGCTTTGTGTTCCTGGTAGAATAATAAGTCATAGTCTGATTATAGATATGGATAATAATATCAGGACCTTTTTTTGTAGCAACTTAAATGGTCACATACTCATTAGGTAAGTTAGGTCAGGTTTGATGAATCAAAGGTGACACAAAAGCAGAGAAGAGGTGCCAGATGAACACATAGGAAATATGAATCAAGATGATAAGCCAATGTCAGAAATGCCAGAGGTGCAGGTCTCAGAATTAATTATTTATATTACAGAGATTGGCAGGAATACTTAATTATCTGAAGACCTTCTAGAGTCTCCTTTTATACCTGACCATGGCTGGGGTAGGAGGGAGGGAGGAAAGAGGATCCTGTTTATTTCCTCTTAAAACTCCCTCAACATGATTCCTTTTATTCTAGAAAAAAACCTGGACTTTGTACCAACAGCAGAACCAACACCAGAAATCAGAGCTTTGATTAAAAGTCTTCAGGGGGAAGTGAAAGATGTTCAGTTTTGTCCAATTACTAGTACACACCCTGCTTGAGAAAGATCTGAGACAGAGAAGAGGTGTCTAGTCTATCTCCAAGCTATCAGAAACCGTAGCCTTGATAAGATGACTCCAAGAAAGAAATAGCATAGGTATTGGGGAATGGAGAAACCTTGGTAAGATTCAATATCAGAATCAATTTCCTTAAAAAGATGCTTTCATAAGAGAATTGTTCTTTTTTTTTTTTAAGATTTTATTTATTTATTTGAGACAGAGAGAATGAGAGACAGCATGAAAGGGAGGAGGGTCAGAGGGAGAAGCAGACTCCCTGCCGAGCAGGGAGCCCGATGCGGGACTCGATCCCGGGACTCCAGGATCATGACCTGAGCCGAAGGCAGTCGCTTAACCAACTGAGCCACCCAGGCGCCCCGAGAATTGTTCTTCAATAGTTTATTCTCCTGACAGAGAGCAGCCCTAATCGGGGTATAAGATACCTCTCCAGGTGCAGGTCTGCTACTGTTCTTTAAAATGCATTCAAAAGAAAACGTTGGGGATACTTTGGGCAAAAGTGTGAGGAATGAGGCCTCTAAATTGGGGGTATTTTTAACTAAATATTTTACATTCTTTCGTATAATTCCTTACGTATTTCCCATTGTAATTTTAAAGACATTTTCCTTTATTCAATCATTTATCAAATACATATAAATCTTACCTAATATAAAGTGCATGGTAAACATCAAAATGATGGGCATTGGGATGAACCAGGCAGGAGGCTCTTCCCACTTACGCAACTAATAGTATTATCTAGAGTCTGAGAGCAGAAATTAAAAGCACAAGAGAAATCCCACACGAACAAGAATAGCACAACAAATGCATTATTAAAGTTAAGAGGAAGAAAACATTACTTCCATTTAGCTGGAATCCAAGAAGTTTTCAAGAAGCTGATCTTTCATTAACAGGCAAGTTCGGACACATCCAAGGAGAGAGAAGATCATTAGGAGTGTGGGGATAATGCAAACAACAGCAAAGTTGTATTATGCTGGAGTTATAAGGACATATTCCCCATTTCACTGGTGTATTAGGTCAGAAAGGGAGATTGGAGCCAGATTTTGGAACTTTATTTGACAGGCACGGAGGGAAGGTTCAGGGGTACATGAGTGACATGACCCAGGCTGTGTCCTGGGAAGATGTATCTGGTGGTGGTGATGGTAGATGGCTGTGAGAAGAGACTGGAGAAAAAAGAGAAGTTAGGAAGATATTTGCATATTAGGGCTATACAGAGCATGGATTTGGAAATGGAATGTTATTATTAGTGTACTCATTTTAGGGGAGCATTTTCATAATTCTCCTTTGGAGTTGCAAGAGTATCCTTCCTCTCTGGCTGTCTGGTCTAGAAACCGCCCTTGTATCGATTGCCTGGCAACCTCAACATCTTCAAGCAGTTTCTTTTATATATAGTTTAGCTGGTCTTACATACCTATAAGCTCAATTATTTTGTGTGTGTGAATGACTTAACCGATTTTTAGCAATTTTTTCAAAATATTTCATAATATCCAAAATATTTCATTACTTTTAAGTAGTAAAATATTATAATAATTGTAGTTATCAACACAGTTTAGCTGTTTGGCCATTTTTTTAAAGTTTTGTTTTAATTTCAGGAAATTTCTATCATGAGCGTTCAGAATAATTTGTTTTTTAAATTGAATTCCACTGGTCTTCAAAAATATTTGGGGAAATATAGGAGAAAACTAAAAAAATGTTTGGAATGATGGGTATAAAAAAAACAATATGGAAGACTGAACAGACCAGAGAAATAAAATTTAATAAGACACAGAAATAATTATATCAAGAAAAAGGAAAAGAGAGAAAAAGTCCTGACACACATTTCAAAACTTTTGTAGTGTATCACTGGCCATTTTCTAGGATGAAGGAGAAAAAGAGGCAAATGACTTAATTAAACTAATTTAAAATGTTTTTATTGTTAGGCCAATTGAACAGCTAACGTTATCAGGAGAAAAGAGAAAAAAAAGAGCATAGGAAGAGGCATAAGAAAAGATACAGAGTAGAGAATGAAAAAGAAACAAAGAACGTATTAACAATGGAAATGTGAAAAGACAACAGAGAAAGGGAGACAGAAAAAAAATCACTGAAAAGATGGCATACACATCCTTTCGCATGCATAGCAAAAAAGAGTATGCCCAGGTCCTCAAGCTGGAGAACTCTGGGAAGGTTCAACTTGAAATAGTGCCATCCTAATTAATGAATGAATATATTTCTAAACATTGCAAAATTATCCTTTTAAAATGCACCAAAAGTAAAATTTGAAAGTCTATAAAACCCTGATTCTTAAATTTTTCAAAATGCAAGTTTTAATCAGTTTTCTTTCTATAATACATAGTTTTATTATTCATTTAGAACTATTGTTCTTTTGCTTAATTTTGGTAGGGAATGTTTTTAAATCAGCAGTTGTTTTGAATGAGTTAGTTGCTCATATTGTTAAAAAAAGTAACTAGATTCTAAACAAAAAATTAATTGTAAAGTTGAGAAAATGTAGATCTATTTAAAGCTGAGATGACAGTTGTTGAGCATTGTGATGTATCATCTTGACATGAACTGAATGAGGTAGATTAGTGACTGACACTAGCAATGTCAGAATTTACATTACAGCACACACAAACTCCATGGAAATATACTATTAGCACCCACAGTAAGCAGTGATGAGTAATGAGATAAAAATTGACAACGTCAGTAGTCATAAGCCCTCACAGTCAAGAATAATGAACGACACATGTGTACATATAGGTGTATATTCATAGATATATACATAATGAAATATATCTTTCATGCCTTCCATCAAAATTACATTTTGTGTAGCAATAAATGCTCTGAATACACAGTTGATAAAATTAGTTTGGGTGTAGACTAAATGTAGACTACATTTGCTGCAAAGAACAATAACAAAGATCGTGTTACAATAATTCTTTAGAGAGCGGGTGATCTGAAATACATGTTTTTCTTACTTTACATTAAAAATGACCAAAAAAATCTACGTTTTTCTTTTTTCTTTAATTTATACTGCGCTAATTAACTTAACCTTTTGCACACTTGATCTAGAAATGTTCTGCACATTCAATAAAATGTTGTTTTCTTCTACTGTAGCTATCTCATATATTAGAATTTTTTATAACTTAGGAAAAAAATGACATATCTGCCTCAGAATTTTCTTTGGCAATTAGAAATTGTGAAAGAAAATTTACTGTGTCTTTTCTTAGTACCGTTTAGTTAGCAATTATTAAGCATGCAAAAATCTCCTAAGTGATTTTAGTGCATGTTTAACAATGCTTTGTAAATCATTGTTATAAGAGTGAAATTTAACACATGCTTGTGAGTATATATACAGACTCTCTTTGATTTGTTCCTTTTTTTTTTCCAGGAGATATTTTTATATTATTTTTCCACTTAATTCTTTTTTTTTTTTTTTAGAAACAATATGAAAAATATTGTAGACCCCCTCTCTGTAGTTGCCGAGGCATCTGAGGTCGAGAAAAGAATTTCACTCAGCTCTATGGATTAGTGACCTCTGCACCAGTAAGCTTAGAAACCTAATGTACAGCCAGAGAGAAAGCAGGGGGCGTGGAGAGAGACGTGGCTCAAAAGTCCTATTCAGTGATATGTACGCAGACACCCGGCAGTGGCTGGTCTCCGCAGGGGCCGTGAGGGGCACATCCAAGGGAGTACAGACCAACCACCAATAAGCTTTAGTGGATCCAAATGAAAGATGGTGAGGAAAGAATAGTGGGACGCAATCCAGAAAAACCAAAGAGGCATTCAGCTTTTGGCAGCTGAGTAAAGTAGATTGCTGAATCTTTAAATAAAATTTTTAAAAAATTGTTACAAATTCTTTTTATTTCCTCTTTATGGTGAATAGTGGAGTTTCAGGTTATCAGAGAAAAAACCAATTCATAATGAATTAACTTTGAAACAATTTCTCTCTCTCTCTCTCACACACACACACACAAGGATTTATCTTTTCCATTATTTGCCCTTAGATTAAGATTTAATTAGTAAGATAAAAAATAAATCAATGTCTTTTTCATATTTGAAACTGTTTCTTTAGCTTTATTGCTATATTTCAGATATTATGGATACTTCTATTATATTTTCATACTTCTATATTTATATTTATACTTTTATACTTCTATTATATATTCCATATATATATTATATTTATAATATAGGGAAAAAATCTCAAATTTTATATATAAAAGGTAAACTGTGTGAACCAAACTACAGTTTTTACAGTTACTTCACTGCTGACATATGTATGTATATATGTAATATACATTTTATATATTCGTGCATATCCTCTCTCTCCTGTCTACATTTGCTTTGTAGATCCAAACCTGGTTCAGTTCTTCTGTTGCAAGAGCTAGACACATCTGTTTTTAGCAAAGCTACAAATTTGGTTTGAAAAACACATAAGGAAAGGAACCTATAAAAAGTTTAACATACTAACAGAGGGAAATTAGGAATAAATGAATCATTCTTATGACTTAGAAATGGTGGGCGCCTGGGTGGCTTAGTCAGTTGAGCGTCTGACTTTTGGTTTTGGCTCAGATCGTATTTCAGGGTCCTGAGAGTGAACCCTGGGTCAGGCTCCACTGAGTGCAGAGCCTGCTGGAGATTCTGTCTCTCCCTCTTCCTCTGACCATCCTGCTCATGCTCACCCCTTCTTTCTCTCTCTCTCAAATAAATAAAAAAGAACTTGGAAATGGAAAGGAAATAACATAAGTATATAAATGTATTATATTTCATAATTGAGAGAAAATATTTTTTTATAATATGGGAAGTGAGGCGTATTTTCTACTCATTTAGATGCTTTTGCATAGTTCTTTCTGTTCCTCAAGAAAGTATTCCCAGTATAATTTTTAAGTTTTCCAATACCTGTTTAATTTTAAAGCCAATTTTATAAAATATCTAATGCTGACATCGCTATCCACGTTGGATTATCTAGTCTGAATAAACTTTAATTGAGCCATTTAATATATGTGCAACTGTTGTGAACTAAAATAGGCAGGTATTTTATCTTATTAGTATTAACTTATATGTTCATTTTTATGTGCAGAGTGCATGTTTTTATAGTACCTTTAGTCATTTTTTAAAAAATAACAAACAAGATATATTTTAAAAATCATTTATCAGATGCCAGTATTTGGTTTTTGAATATATCAGAATTACTGAAAGTGCACTTACAGAACTTTTTAGCAGGCTTAGCAATAAATAATAATCATCCAAAATTTTCAATTCATTTCATTTATGACTACTTGTATCATTAACCTGATAACCTTTCAGGCATTTAAGAAATTTTTAGCTTGTATTATTTCAAATATATTTACTCTAATGAACAGAGAATTCTTTGGCGAATATCAAATCCAATATTTGATGTGCTTTTTCTGTGTTCTCAAAGTTTTTAAAACAGAAGTAGCAAAAGAAGACAAACTTATTTTAAGTATTTTTAAAAATTCCTAACATTTACACTTCTACTTGTGCAAGATATTGTTGCTGTTTTGGTACACCTTGGTTGGCTCTCTCTAACACCAGATTTTCAGGTGTACAATTATTATTCGAAAGAGAAATGTTTCAGCTTCTAATGGTACCTCTTTTTTTATGGGCTTTCTTTTATATCAAAAGTGTATCTTTCACTCACTGACTTGAGCCAGCCAATGTTACATGTGTTTATTTTCCTTTCATTGCTGTATGTTGAAATAACCAATTGCTTATGGATTTTAGTTTGTCCTTATCTTTTGCTTATTGCATTTTAAGATGAAGCAATGAATATGAATGCCAGAATTTCCAAGTTGTAAAAAACAGAGTAGTCTTACATTTAAAGTACATTTGCTTTTAAAGAGGAATTCTGAGGTGTGAAGATACTCATAGGAATATATATGAGTATGTGATACAGGTGACAGTGTAAGTGTGTGTATGTATGAAATAAAAAGTCTTCTTCTAGGTGTTTTGTCCTAGTGACTTCAACCATGGCAGCATTCATCCAGTTGGACACGCTAACGATGCGCTAGTATGATGCGCACTACCATTTCTGTTTTCCCTGGTCTTCCTTCCCCACCTTCCAAACAATGGCAAGGTAAGTGTGCGTGTGTTTTGTGTGTGTGTGTAAAATATGGATATCTCTACTACTCGTGCATTTGTGAATACTATTTAAATCACTGAAGTACAAAATAAAACCGTTAGGGAAGGAATATTTGAAACAATATATATCAGTAAAACTAAAAGAAATACATTTTAGGGCGCCTGGGTGGCTCAGTTGGTTAAGCGACTGCCTTCGGCTCAGGTCATGATCCTGGAGTCCCTGGATCGAGTCTCGCATCGGGCTCCCTGCTCGGCAGGGAGTCTGCTTCTCCCTCTGACCCTCCTCCCTCTCATGCTCTATCTCATTCTCTCTCTCAAATAAATAAATAAAATCTTTAAAAAGAAAAAGAAATACATTTTAGAACATATCTATACTATACTCAAGCCAACCAACAAGTCCAGTATTCAGATCTTCTGAAGAAAAATATGTATTTTAAATGTGTTACACAGACACTGTTCTTAAGCAGGCAATACTAAAGAGAGTTTTGTTTCTATGTTTTCTAATTCTACGTCTAATCTTTTCAGACTTTCTTCTTTGGAGTCACTGAAAAATGACAATATTAAGAGTTACTATTGGGCGCCTGGGTGGCTCAGTTGGTTGAGCGACTGCCTTCGGCACAGGTCATGATCCTGGAGTCCCTGGATGGAGTCCCGCGTCGGGCTCCCTGCTCGGCGAGGAGCCTGCTTCTCCCTCTAACCCTCCCCCCTCTCATGTACTCTCTCTCTCTCTCATTCTCTCATTCTCGCTCTCTCAAATAAATAAATAAATCTTTTTAAAAAAGAGTTACTATTTATGTGTCATACACAGTGCTAATAAGCATTTTTCATGCCTTATTGTATTTAATCTTTAACCACAAAGTCATGAGCTAGATATTATTATCCCCACATTACAGGATGGTTAAGAATTCACCAAGATCACATAGCTACTAGGCAGCCCATGCAGATCTCAAACCAAAGTTTATTGTCTAAGTGTTATAATATGTGGCATATGCCAGAAACAACTGAAATTTGCCCTCCATAACTTATAATGGCAATGCTTTTTGTTCTGATGGGAAAAAAATGAAAAAAAAAAATAGAATGAGACCATCATTGGATATAAGATGGGGCACCAAAAGGCACTGCTTTATTTCTCTCCTAAGAATCAGTCAGCTATTAGGCATACATTTTTGGATTTAAAGTTCATGGTAATATATATTGCATATTATGTACATAAATAAATCTATAAATAAACTTATTATCAAGACATATTTCTAATGTTCTCAGAATTGAGGGTTAGGTAAGACATTTTAGAATGAAAATACAGAGTACCATGCTAAAATGTATAATTTATCTAGGAATTCACTTAGTAGTATCTATCCTTTAGCGTGCTTTATCAGATTTTACTTCCCTTTTCACAACAAGGTATCATCTAAATAAGTAGAATTCCTATTCATATAGCAAATGACAAAGACAGCAAAAAACCAGTCCCAAAGATGTATAGACAAGCCCAATTCACTTTATGGATTGAAATGATATAATTAACAAAAAGGGCAAATTGCAACCCTTGAAAAGCAGCACAGTAAGCACTAAATTATATTTAAAAATTTCCTGTGCCTACTGTGTGTAAGGCACTGTGCTAGTGTTAATAATGCACTGAAATTTAACATTAACACACATAAAAATGTTTTTTAATTATACTTAAATTTAAGTCGACTGCAATCTTTGGAGGCATATTTTTTAATTTTCCAAAAGCTTCAATTAGAAATTCGTTATTTCAATATGCAACAATATTCTCAAAACTGCTAACTTCTGCTATACTGCTTTAGAACTCTTTGAAAGTTCATATCAAGTGGTTGTACAGCAAACTACATTTATGAAATATTCTTCTCAAAGAAACTGTTCTTAAACATTGTATTGTATTGCACTCAGTGGGCAATGTGCCCAACAAGTTCTCCTTTTGAGATAAAAGTTATAATCACAGATGCTAGATGCAAAAACACCTACAGTATATGTGGCTTCTACTACTTACTCTGATCAAATTAAAGGTACAAGATACTGTGTGTTGTTTAGCATATACACTTTGCCTACTTTGGGGGCCAGAAAGCCACTGTAGACACACTAGCTTACTGCACTGAGGAAAATAAAATTTCACCTTGTATTAAAAATGTTTTTGCTTTCTTAACAACCATATGTTTCAGTGCTAAGAGTATTTATCCTTTTTTAAAAATTCTGTGGCTTTTGACAAAACTATTTTTTGTGAAAATTTAGACCTAGAAAATATTTTAAAAATTTTTTCATTAAGAAAGTTCATTACCATCATTCTCTTTTTATACATATATGAGGCCAGAGACGCAGTGGGAGTTGGGAGTGAAACCTCCTTTCAACAGTTTCAACTTAACCGGAGTGCAGGCAGTGTTGGCTTTAGAATTCAAAGTTCCCAATTTTACCCAGCACCCTACTCTCCTTGTCCTCAAAAATAATAAATAACTTAGAGCTAAGAAAGAAAACAATTTAACACTGTCCTAAATAACTTTTTCAAACTTCTGCAAGTTATTCAATCATTACCTACATGCTTTGTCTATTTATTGTCCTTAGCGGTGTTTAAAATAATTTGATCCTATATATTGAAGTGTGAAAGGAGAGGGTTTTTTTTTTAATTTTTATTTTTTTCTTAAATAGGAGCAAAATATTTTGATAAAAGAAACAATTTCCCAACTCCAACTATCAGAGTAACAAAATGTGATCCATCTTTGTGTGTTATTGGTTTAGATGTAGGCCACAACTACACATTATGTAATGTGGTCAGAACCACATTAATGTGTATGGCTAATAAAGAAAGCATAGCTTTATTGTAGGTAGATTTGTGTTGTTCTGTCTGCATCCCTGTTGGAGAGAGTGCATCCTAGTAAGAGACAGATGAGCTTGGCTAACAATGAAAAACAGGATAGAATTCCACTGACAGGAAATAAAATGAATAATCTTACTTTGGGTTGTCAGGAATAAACTTACTTGTATCAGATATAACCTAAATAATTTTTTTCTTGCTTCATAAGATAGCCACAGGCCATTACAAGAAATAAAATAATCCTGCTTTCCTTTTACCTTACCCATTTGCTCATAAACATTTTAATGGTATGTATCTTATGTAAATATACATCTTAGCAACACCTCCTCCTTTCTCTACCACAATTATACCTACCATGATTGAACACCTGCTGTGTAAGCCTCCCAGCAACCCTGCCTGACAGATATATCCATTCCCATTGTACAAATGCGGAAGCCAAAGTTCTGAAGCCATGCGTGTGTGTCACATACATGGTCACCGGAGCGAATGGTAGCGGGCACAGGTGGGAATCCAGGTCTGCCTGGTTCACTCCATGGACCACAGTAACTCCCTCCATTTCTACAACACCCTCCCTCCTACGTGTGCTCAGAATCTCACTTAGTCTTATTAACAGTAAGGTGACGAGCCAAAATCGGGTCAGACGTTTAATGGTCCGAGCCACACAGGCACCCCTGTTTTGCTTATTTTAATGAATTCTGTGCATTGGTAAATTAAATTGCTTTGATTGGAGGTGAAAGTTGGATATGTTCAGACAAAACTCACAAAAACATTTTCCAATAAGCATTTCTTTTAGTTACTAGAATTCAGAGTTCATTTTTACATCTCCATAACATCATAGCAGCATATTTGCTTTTGAGGTTTTTCTTCAATTTTGCTTTTACTAACTGTACAAAATTCCATCTAAAAACATAGGAGAGTTAAGAAAATATTTCATGGGCTTAAAACTAGACAAAACCTTGGGTATTTTGTGAACACAGAACTCTGAATCACAAGAGGGATCTATGCTGGAATATTCATTTTTTTCCAAATAATAACATATTCTCAGAGAAAATAGTTTATATTCATATCTTAGTTTATTGTAAACAAGGCAGAGCAACTGCTAACAGGTCACATTTTTTTCATTAATTTTAAATCAAATGAGTAATATGTTTAAGGAAAAAAGCTCGATACATTTAGATATACTGATGGATAGATATAGAAACTGATGAATGGATGGCTGGCTGGCTGGATCTATTGATTGATCAATCCACAGTTGCAAAAAGAAAGGGAAGAAAAGAGGAAGGGATCATACAGTATGGTTTTGAAACTTCTGTTAAGTTTAACAGTGGATTTGTATTACTTAAGTTAGAGATGTAAAATATCATAAGGTAATTTTTCAGGGACTGTGTTTTTAATACATTTAAATTTAGGGCAAAGGCTGAAGTTGTAATGTGCACAATATTTCTTTAAATAGACTTTGCTCTGGAAAGATGCTGGGAAAATTTCCTATCTCATATATTTTTCAACTGGACATTTCTTAGTCATTGATCAATATACAACTGTGGCTTTATAATTTTCAAGGCCTGTATTTATTATGTTATAGAGACCTAATAATTTATTTCCTCTGCAAAAAGGCCAAGTTAGGTATGGAAACCTAACTTAATTAGGTCAGTCAAATTTACAAGGTATGGCGGCCATCAGAATCTTCCCATGAGAGAAAATAACGAGGGAGGGGATAGCCAGATGAAAGGGGAGGGTAAGAGAAAGGTAAGGAGAAATTTGTGTTTGTTTTAATCTTGTTTTGCTTTGTTTTAAATCCTTGGAAAATAAGCTTACCCAGGTAAAGATAGTTGATACTTCAATGCAAGAGAAAAATCATTTCTGGAACCCTGGATAAATTAAAATTAGGCTATGTTTCACCGTGGCCACTAGTCTGCTCTCACAAAGGCATCAAGTTGGGGTCTGCGATCAGAATAGGGGCTATGGGCCCACCTTCCTCCGGTTTCCCTTCCTGCTGCCCCTTCTCTTATCTCCTTCTGAAAATTTCTATCAAATATTTTCCACTCTCTCCCTCCCCTCCTTCCTTCCTTCTCTCCTTTCTCTTGTCAGTTCAAGGTCCAGGACATCCGCTTGTTACGGAGGGCAGCCGGGGCTGGCAGCTTCATACTGGACCCCAGCTATGGAGTTTATCATAGTTCATGGCCCAAAGCCAAATGAAACACACTGGTGGCACTGGCTAAGTTTCACCGTTGTCTGGTCGGTCACAGTATCAGCTCTTATATTTAGCAACTTATCCCTCACTTTTATTATGTTGTCACCTTTGTCATTTACCTCTGTCCATTTTCTCTTAAAGGCCATTTATAACTCAGTAAATCAATATTTATGTGGACAATTTTTTTATGCAGAAACTTCTGAAGATGCCATCAAACAATGTTGTCAAACAAGACTTTCTGCCATACACAGTGGAGGGTCACCAGAGACTCATGTTTGTCTGTCAGTGGGGCAGATCTGCCACTTCTTTGCCTCCTATATGTAAAATAAAATTTGGGAAAGTGATCTAAGTTTTATCCTCATATAGCCTGTATTTCTCCCTAAGCACTTTCTTCTCCTTCGTATCACTAAATAGATTCCTTTAGAAAAACAATATAGTAGTCCCCGCTTATCCGCGGTTTTGCTTTCTGTCGCTTCAGGTATAGCCGGTCAGCCGCGCGCTGGAAACAGATGGTCCTCCTTCTGACGTACGCTCAGAAGATCAATAGGAGCCTGACACTACAGCACAGTGCCTACATCATCCACCTCACTTTATCTCATCACAGAAGCCTTTTATCATCTCACATCATCGCAAGAAGAAAGGTGAGTACAGTACGATATTCTGAGAGACGGAGACCACATTCACCTAACTTTTATTACAGTATGGTGTCATAATTGTTCTATTTTAATTAGTTATTGTTGTTAATCTCTTACTGTGCCTAATTTATAAATTCAATTTCTATTTTATCACAGATGTGTATGCAAAGGAAAAAACAGTCAGTGGAGGATTCGGTACTATTTGCAGTTTTGGTCATCCACTGGGGTTCTTGGAACATATCCCTGCAGCCAAGGGGGAACTACTACCATAGTCCAGACTCCACTGCACCTTAGCAGTGAACTGGACAGTCATCTTTGCCCAGGATCAGATAGCTTCTGATACAATATACACATCTTTTTACTGTGACCACGATGATGAGATTGACAGGACTGAACTAAAATGCCATGAGATCTCTCCCTTCTCATATTTTTAACTGGAAACAATATTTCTGCCAAAATATTTAGTTTTTATTTTTTTTAAGATTTTATTTATTTGACAGAGAGAGACACAGCGAGAGAGGGAACACAAGCAGGGGGAGTGGGAGAGGGAGAAGCAGGCTTCCCGCTGAGCAGGGAGCCCGACGCGGGGCTCGATCCCAGCACCCCGGAATCATGACCTGAGCCAAAGGCAGATGCTTAATGACTGAGCCACCCAGGCACCCCTCTGCCAAAATATTTATAAGAGAACACACTTATGATGCAACAAAGGAATTGTATAAGGCCTAAATACTTAAACATCAACTTTGAGAAAATTAAGGGAGATTTTTGGAACTTATTTTCACATACCCATCCATTTATAGTAGGCAACTCTTTCTGGCCCTCATGTTTTAAAAAATATTTTAGCTTCCAAATCCTATCTGATGATGTTTAATAAATATATCTTTCCAACTCTCAGCAATTAAACTCTTTCCCAAACAGTATAAGCATGCCACAGGTTCTAACTCTATTAAATAGTTCAAAAGAAAACCAAGAGTTAAAATAAACTGGTGAAGGCTGAAATGCCTCTTGATTTCTCAAACATAAACATGGGTATTTTCGGTAATAATTGTGAAGAAAAAAAACTCGGACATAAATGAGAGAAAAAATACTCTAAAGTGATGGGATGATGGAAGACCTTTGGCGCGTCTTCAACCATTCAGAGAGGAGCAAACCAGAATCTATGATACTGGAGGTAGCTTGTTGATGAAAAAAATCGTATGAAAAGGTTGAAATGCTAGTATGTTTCCTAGGGGGAACTCTAACTCGGTCTCTGACCATTTACATGAATTTCATGTGACTATTTACAATACCAATGAAAAAATGAACACTTACCATAGTGACTGCAGCAACAAGTGTCACCTACGCTACCCCCGAACTATCAGAAATACTCTTTAAAAAAAAATCTGCCTAATTAGGTAAAATAAGAAAA
>NW_023270451.1:57077036-57079536 GCF_011800145.1 Mirounga leonina
CTTGAGAGATCATGCATTTTGGACAAAGTAAGTTTAACTACTCTCTATCGTTAAATGCATTTAAATGTTAAACCTAATAAAGCCTATATTATATCATGCCATTTTCACTGCTAATCACACAATTTCCTATAATTTTTTATGCACTTAGCTAGCATAGGAATGACCTCTAAAGTCACTAGTTAGGCAATAAATTTTATGTATCATTCTTTTTATAGTGAAGTATTTAAAACTGTGACTTCTTAATTGGATTAAATGCCCATTTTTGTTTCTATCAATCAATATTTGTTTAGAAAGTAAATTTGGAGTTTGGCAGGTATGAGAGGAGGGAAAACTAATTACTCAGACATCTCTAAAAGGCAATGAATTTAGAAAAGGTAAAGTATTTTGGACTCTGTTATCCTACCTAACAGCATTCTGTCATTGTTTTGCACACTATTCTTTTCACAAACCCTAGTTCCTCAAGTAAACAATATTTCTAAGAGGAGAGTACAGTTTCAGCGAACACTGATTTGCCAGGGATACAGTGTCACTGGGAAGTACTGCCTTCTATAGGTCGTATTTTCAGCCATGACGTACAACTGTGGCACCTTTTCTCTGCGCAAAAACATGCAAAATATTTGAGAATGGCCTGTTCGGAAAAGGGAGCGGGTAAATTCTTTTAAAATCTTACCATCTATGTTAACGGACCCTTTAAAACTCCATATATGCTTCAGTTTGATGTTTTGAACCAAATGAGACGAGAGCAAAATCGTAAAGAAATAATAGCACCGAGGTGCATCTTGCCCCTTGAATCTTGTGTTAGACACAGGAGCAAAATTAACGCACTGGAGCCATCTTCTGACTGCACGGGACTGCGGCATCTTACAATGGACGCTGCGTTCCTAAGTTAGGTGGCCAGGAGCTCACCGCAGACACGTCAGATTTTTATATCCTATTTCTTTTCCCTAATGACCTGCTTAATATGTCCTCCACTTTGGTCCTCTTCTGTCTCCTTCCCCCCTTTCCGAAAAGAAACAGAATGCAATTATTTGGATTGGGTTTCATTTGTGACAGACTCTAGAAGAAAGAGCTGTCTGTGTCTACACAGGCAAAGGGATCCAGGGAGAGGAGGCAATTACCCAGAATTTCAGGCCCCAGATTTCACAAAGAGAACAAAATTCATTTCTGCCACTGGGAGGGGAGGGTGTGGATCTGAGTGACCCAGACTGAAAGATATCTGTAGCTAACCGCTTCATTGAAGAAGAAGAAAAAAAAAAATTTGAGGAAACAAGTCTTATTTTAGAGGATTCTCTCTATTCTACATTATGTCTGATTTCAGATGTGTGTGAAAGCCATTAAAACATGTAAGCAACAAGAGCACAAAGAAGTAAATGGGGGGAACACCGTGCTGTGGACCAAAGTTAAAAAGCACAGCTCCTGCTCAGTCTCAAATTCACTGGGCCACAACCGTGGCTGGCTAACCTTTTGAAAATAAGCAAATTTAGTTTTTGCTAACATTCAGAGTAGATCCATATTGGCGTAAATCCATACCCAGAGAATGTTTACTTGAACCCTTCTTCTCCTGATACACCTGTAAGGGTGCGAGCTGAGAGAAACACACACAAATGTGCCCTTTAGGATCTTGTGACCCCAGCAATATATTCCTCTTTATGATTTCAAATATTTAATCAATTGCTCTGCACACACAGCATCTGTAAAATGTTTTTCAGTATATTTCTATGAAATGCAGAAATGTCAACATCATAAAGAGCTTGCCATTAGATGTTACTGAAGAAAAATATTCTCGAAGAAGTCTGCTTAAAGCATGTCCACTCTCCCACATAACTGCATGCTTTGAGCTATTAAAATAGGGTAAATCTGGCAGTGACAGTAAGATATCCTACCTGCCACATAATATTTTACCTATATCATATTATATCAAAAAGTATTTTATTGTTCCACGTGTATGTAACAAAAAACAGGTATCAGTATTCTATAAAGCAAAGATCTATTTAAAAACCAGTTCAAATGGCCAGGTTTCAAACATTCACCAAACACTGCTGATATTTCTACAACTTTAAAACCTAAGATTCCCCTGCCTTCCTTTCTTCCCATTTCTTTTTTTTATTATTTGATATTTTACAAAGCAGTTTTTAGTGCTGCAGGAAAAAAAAATTACAACTCTTTTTTTTTTAAAAAAAGATTTTATTTATTTATTTGACAGAGAGAGACACAGCGAGAGAGGGAACATAAGCAGGGGAAGTGGGAGAGGGAGAAGCAGGCCTCCCACGGAGCAGGGAGCCCGATGTGGGGCTTGATCCCAGGACCCTGGATCATGACCTGAGCTGAAGGCAGTCGCTTAACCAACTGAGCCACCCAGGCGCCCCAATTACAACTCTTAATATGAGGATTTTAGACTGTTTTTCAACTAGAAACATTTCTAGCTTTTTCAGTAGTTTTTGTTAATATGAATGTACACATGTGTATATATATGTTTAAATAAGAAAGAGAGTTTAAAACA
>NW_023270451.1:57084536-57150765 GCF_011800145.1 Mirounga leonina
CCCTCTGCCCCTCCCCACTGTTTGTGCTCTCTCTCTCTCAAATAAATAAATAAAATCTTAAAAAAAAATCACTGTATTTCTTTTTTTTAATAGAGGAATGATGAGCTAAAGCCACCACCTAGGTATAGTAATCTAGGAATATAATATATAGGATGGATTATGGCTGAGAAAGGTGAAATTAAAAACTCTTATAATTAGGAGACTATGAAAAAAATCCAAGTGTGATATGTCTAAATTCACATAGGAATGACAAGAATGAAAAACAAGGATGAATCTGAAGTACACTTAAGAAGATGATTTTTTTCAGTGGTAGTCTAATTGGTAGTGACTGATAGGATGCTAGGTTCAAAGGACGAAGTGGATCTTACATCAAAGACAGAATTATAAAAATAGAAAAGTCAAAAGGATAAAAGATTGACTTTTATTACATTTATTTTATATTTAAGAAACTTCTAAATACCTCCTCCACCTTTTTACAGACATACCCACTTCAGCTAACATAAGACTAAACTTTCGGGGCGCCCTGGGTGGCTCAGTCAGTTAAGCGTCTGCCTTTGGCTCAGGTCATGATCCCAGGGTCCTGGGATCGAGTCCCTCATCAGCCCCCCCCTCAGCAGGGAGTCTGCTTCTCCCTGTCCCCCCACTAATACACTCTCTCTCTCCCACGCACAAAAATAAATAAAATCTTTAAAAAAAAAAAAACCCTAAACTTCAATTCTGGAAACTCTCAGGCATTCATCAATAGTATTAAGGCATCAGTTGTCAGAGCTGGCCATTTATTCACCAATACCAAAATTATCCAGTACTTATTATGCTTTGCTTTGATTGACTTGTCCTCAAGGAGCATACTGTCCTCTGGGGAAGGGAAGCAGTTAGCAAAGCACAATAATACCATGTGAGAAATCTATAACAGAGGGATAAAGTGTCATGGCTACATTAAAGAAGAGAATACTAATTCTGCCTGAGGGAATCTGGAAGGACTTCACTGAGGAAACAACATATGTACCAGTCCTGGAAGGATGAGCAGTAGTCTACCAGGCAGAGAATTCCATAAAAACAAACAAAAAAGGCCTTTTTTTTTTTTTAATGCATCAAGAGAGGAGCACCAAAATTATGGCAGTATGAAAGAGAAGAGCATGTTTGGAGACTAATAAAAAGTCTGTGCAGCTCAAGCATAATATATATGGTATAGAATCTTGGAGAAAAGCCTAGAAAGTTTAGTTGGGACCAAGTCACAGAGCGCTTTGTGTGCTGTGCTAGGAGGGAATTTTTTAAAACCCTGTAAGAAGTAGGGTATTAAATATTTTTAGGTAAAGGTGTGATGATTGTATTTTTATATTAAAAACATATTGAGCCACATTATGAAAAAGGACTGAATATAAAAATAAATAGAAGGAGAGATCAGTAAAGCGCTATTATGTAATTAAATCAAGAGAGGATGTGATTACTAATTAATCCAAATGAATGCCAGTAATCCAATCCCAATCCACACAAACCAGGACTCGCAGTAAGTTTATCTTTCAAAGGAAGAGTTTATAGAGTAAGGCAACAATAAGTCTGAACACTGATTCTTGGTAATTTCAACATACATATAAGGTACAACTGAGGAAAAAGCATTGAAAAAGCACTTGGAGGGCCATTTGGGGAAAAAAATGGAAAAAGAAGAGGAAAGGTGAAAATAATGGCACAGTGACCAAGAGAAAAAGCATCTTTAAGGAGGAGAAAGCAGTAAATAATATCAAAGACTGAAGACCAAATCAGCTTAGAACTAAAACTACTCATTTGGTTTTTCTAAAGTGAGGTTTTTTGGTAATCATTTTCCAGAGTGATTTTTGGGAAGTAGTCAAAGACAAGCCAGATTTTGGAGGGTCTAATAATGGGAAGTAAAGAGTGGAAGCTTCAAGCAGGGACCAATCTCTCAAGATGCTCTAAAGCCATGGGTAGCAGAATGGTAGTGACCGACTAAGCGCATGTGAACCTAAGGGAAGTGATTTTTTAACATGGAAAAGACATGGAAATATGAGTAAGACAGAGTAAAAGAAATTGGAGGAAAGTGTTAAAAATACAAAAGAAAATATAACTTATTTTTAAAACGTCTTGAAGAGGTGAAGACTAGGCAGAGAATCAAGAGCAAAGTCTTGTATAGACCTTATTTAAAGGTTTATCCAAAACAAGAGACAAGAAAAGTGCCTGGTACATGCATGCTAGGCTTTCATAATTGTGTCCTGAATGAATGTTGTAATGGTAAACTGAAGGCCTTTCTCCATTTTTTTCTTGCAATGGTCATACATTCAAGATAATATGCTGAGAAAAGCAACAGAGGCATGGTAACAAACTTAAGGACAGTAATAAATGTTTGAGGTAGTCTCTAAGGGGATTAGAAATTTAGGTATCTTTAAAGAAATAAAGAAGTTCCTGAAGACACAGATGAAATTGGAAATCCTGTATTGTATTGGGACTTACCTATACCTGCCCTGTGATTTTTTTGTAATGTCATCAGCAGAAAGTCAATGAGTACATATCACTACAGGTAAGAGTACTTTTGGAGAAGGGTATAGCTGAGATGACAGTTAAAGTGCCTGGCAAGGGGCACCTGGGTGGCACAGTCGGTTAGGCGTCCAACTCTTGCTTTCTGCTCAGGTCATGATCTCAGGGTTGAGGGATCGAGCCCCATCAGGCTCTGCGCTCTAAGGTGTAGAGTCTGCTTGGGATTCTCTCTCCTTCTCCCTCTGCCCCTCCTGATCTTGCGCTCTCCCCCCCCACCCACCATGGATAAATAAATCTTAAAAAAAAAAAAAAGCATTTAAAGTGACTGGCAATATATCAATGGATAGAAAGAAAAATTTAATCAGAAGAATTTAATTCATACACTGGAAGCATTAAGAGGAGTTGAGGCTTAGAGATAATAATAAGGATAAACAAAAGATATTATTGGCATAATGCAATGACAACAGAGTAACCTTATGACAAAAGATTGTGAACAAAGTAGGGTTTGCATTTAAAGAATGTGTGATAGAAAAATGAAACTTCCCACAGGTATTTATCTGTTCACGTATGTGACAGTTGTTGGAACACTACTTCTATTACTGTTAACATCTTTTTTCCCCAACCAGCCCTATAAACTTCATCAAATCATGTGAATGGTAAAGAATATAGGATTCTTCAAATTTTTTATATAATCCAGATTCTTTCCAGTCACACATGATTCCAAGAAGAATCCAGAGTATCTATTCCTAGGACTGGATATGCGTATTACATTGAACTTGGTAGGGAAAATGCTTCTATACCACAATTGTAATTCTGTATCTTTTTCCAAACGGATTTTGCTATCACTTCTGTACTTGCTATCTACAAGCACAGAAAACCAAAACAATAAAACCAGTACATTTATGCTATAAGAGGAATGTAACTGACTATTTGAGAACACTACTTAAAAGAGACAGCATTCTGGGCTGGAAATCCATTACTTTGCCTCTAATACTGGCTTTGCCAATATATGCTGTGTGACCTTTGGTGGATTACCAAACCTGTTGGGGTCTCGGTTTCCTTATCCTTAAAATCAGTTATTTTATTAGCTTATCTTTAAGCTGCCTGTTTGTTTGAAAGTTCCACAGGCTACACACTTCCTTTTAAAAATTGAGTCAGAGTTGATTCTTCATCAGTTTTTTAATGTTACTGAAGATCCTCAAAATCTTGTCAGGTCCCTTTTTAAAAAATATACATAGCATTTAAAATCTATCCTTCTTTAACTTTTTCAGTTTTTTCATTTTGTATTTTGAAGCCATTTTACTAGAATACAAAAGGTTTGAATTGTTATATCTTCCTGGTAAACTGAATCTCTTATCATTATTTATTGCTTCTTTTTATTGCTAGCAACACCCTCTGCCCTAAAGTCTACTTTGTGGGATAATATAGGACACTAAGTTTCTTTAGGTTAGTATTTGTATTTGTTGGTTAGTATTCTCTTGCTTACTATTAACATAGTTGTGTCTTTTTTTTTTAAGATTTTATTTATTTATTTGACAGAAAGGGACACAGTGAGAGAGGGAACACAAACAGAGGGAGTGGAAGAGGGAGAAGCAGGCTCTCTGCTGAGCAGGGAAACTGATGCGGGGCTCGATCCCAGGACTCTGGGATCATGACCTGAGCCAAAGGCAAACGCTTAACTGACCAAGCCACCCAGGCGCCCCATAGTTGTATCTTTCAATTGTTCTGCCACTTTTGTGTTTTCAAGTCAGAATCTAGTCTGTTTTTGTTTATTATAATAAGTCTGAAATTGTTTCGACCCTATTATGTTGGGCTTTCTACTTGCTCTCTTCTATCATTTTTAACCTTACTCGTTTTAAAAAAAAAAAATACAGGATATTTTTGTTGTTATTGCCTGCTTGCTTGTTTATGCCCTTCCCAAATCCCACATATTTATATTCCATTAGTTTGGAAGTTACACAGTGTATCTACTCTAATAGTGGTCATCTCAAAAATGTTAACATGCATATTTAAATTTACATGTTCAGAGTTAAATATCTATTCTCTCATATCAAACACTACAAAGAGTGTTTTATCTCTGTAAACATATTTTCATACATAATATTTAAATTCTAACATTCAGTATTCACAAATTGGATATTGTTACTATTGTCTTACACCATCAGGTTTTGTTTGGATTAACTTTATACTTGCTACTTTTTCTGATTACCATTCTTTGATTGCTCTTAGTCTTTCCTTCTTAATGATTTTTAAGTTGTTCATGAAGCTCATCTTCTAGAAATTCTTTAGAGAGATCTGTTGGTAGTAAGTTCTCTCAATTTTGCCCTACCTAAAAAAAGTCTTTATTTTACCCTTATTCTTGAAAAATAATTTTACAGGATATACAATTCTATGTTGGAAATTATATTTTCTCAGAATTTTGAAGATATTATTCCACAGGTTTCTGGCTTCCATTGTTGGTCTTTTTCAAAATCAGGATCAACCTAATTGTTATTCCTCTGTAATCCATCTTTGTTCTCAGCCAATATTTCTTTTCATTGTTGTGCGCCTTGGTGAGGATGCCTCTTGATGTATCCTTCTTATGACTGGTGGGGCTTCGAATATAGTAATTCCATAGCCATTAATTACCACATTGAATATGACCTGCCTCCCATTCATTCTATTTTCTACTTACAGAAATCAAATTACATATACCTTATAACTTCTAACACTATTCTTACTCCATTCTTCATGTCTTTTAGAATGTGCTTTGTATTTCTCATTTATTTCATTGTATTGATTTCTGGACAATTTCTCCAGTTCCATCTTCCAATTTACTCATTCTCTCTTCAGCTGTGATTAATCTGCTATTTAATTTTCCCAATTGGTTTCTAATTTCAGTTTTTATACTTTTATTTCTATGATCTTTTACAAACTGCCTTGAGAGCTGTGACGATGCCCTGCAAGAGCACACTTCTGATTCTCTTTTATTTAAACATTTATTAATTTTATGTTTTACATATAATTCTAATATGTACAAGTTTTGCTGGCCTGATATTACCAATAATGGTTCTACTACATTTCACTCACAGTAGCTTGGTCCTTTCTGTACATGTTTTATGATTTTTTTTCCTATGAGTTCATATTTCTTGAAACTCTGTGTGAAAAAATTTGATACGTTTGGGATTTTTGCCTACTCTAGATGCCACAATACAACCAACATAAAACCACTTTTAATGAAATTATGACTTTATACTTTTTGATGATACAAAGATAATGAAAATTGAAAATCTAAGGCCATGTATCTTAGAATTCTCAGTATGTAAAATTATCAATCTCTATAACCTAAGTCTGTCTGTCTATCTATCTAAAAAGATAATAAGATTACCCACTGATGTCTATCAGAGTTATAACCTTATACAGAGATTTAAAGTCTGACTTCCTACCTCACAGAGACCCTAGTCTTTGCTTTCAGTCCTCCTCTCATGAATCATTTCAATCCAAAGCTTTAGGCTTTGGGAAGGAGACTGAGAAATATTCCACACCAGTTATAGGTTTTAGTACTGGTTTACCTCCCCATATTTGTCATTTCTTATTGTTTTTGGTCTCTGAGAATTTTCTTTTCTGTCTTGAGAGCTTGGGTTGGCTTGATGGCTCATATTGTTGTCCCTTTATCTATAAAGTCTGTTTAATTTTGCTTCTTATAAAGAAATAAGACTATAAATACGTTAGTTTCTTCTATCATCTAAATCAGAGGTCAGCAAACAATGGCTTATGGGTCAAATACATCCCACTGCCTATTTTTGTAAATAAAATTTTATAGGAACACAGCCATGATCACTCATTTATGTATTTCCATGGCTACTTTTGTGCTATAACATCAAAGTTGAATAGTTGTCACAGACACCATCTGACCCACAGAGCTGAAAATATTTACTGTCTGCCTTTTACAAAGCAGGTTTTCTGACCCCTGATCTAAATCATCAGCAACTGACTTATCTTACAATAAATATGTTCAACTTAATACAACAGCAAAGTGTTATTTAATCTAGGCATTCGTTGACTTAATGTATGCATATATTCAATATAGGTATCTAATAACACTGCAGCAAACTAGAACTTCTTTGATGGCATGAGCTATATATCTAAAAGGTTTAAGTAGCAGCTCCATCATAGAAATATATTTAATAAATGTTTTTGATGATGATGATGGTGATGATGATATCTTGAATTCCCATAATTTTCTAATCCATGACAGATATAAAAACAGATATCATTTTAGAGAGTTAAATGTACTTGTCAAGTCATTTTGGAATGTGGTAAATCACCTTAATTGGGTATGTTTTGCCTCCAGGAATCTTAACTGCTTATGTTCTCTGACATTCTTACTGATAAAGCTCATTGCCATAGATTAAAGCTATGAATGTTACTCTCTTTTTAATGTTATAGCTTTTATTACAGGGAAATACCTTTACTATTTGTATAATATCCCATGTCCTTCCACAAAAAAAGAAATACACAGTTGTAAGATTCTGGTAATAGCCCTTCACTACCTATTTTTAGAGTGTGCATAGCCTTAACTGTTCTGATCCACTCAGAAAAACAGATAATGAAATACACTTTTAAACATACATTTTGTTTTTGGAAAATGTTCTTTTTGCAAATGCTCCTGACAGAAGATGGGAGATGCAGTTTGCAGAGTAAAAGAAGTGGCTGAATAAAAAAATATTGTCGTAAGGGGAAAAGAGAAATATGTTAGAAAACTTTATCCCTACAATAGGGAATACAGCATTTGATGAGAGAAGCCCAAAACAGTGAATGAATGAATGGGTTATTTGCTAGATGGAAGAAAGTGCCCAGTAAAATGAATACAGAATACGTGTAAAATGTCCCTGATGGAGGGATAGTGTGCTGGATATAAGGGACAGCTGGCATTTGCTGAAACACATGAGTGACATGTCCTAGAGAAAGAAGGAAAGTGCTGGGTGTAACGGCAGCTAGTGTAGAGAGGACGGACAGCAGGTTTTCTGCAGAATAATGTTGTTCATGGCTAGTAGTGATCTGTGAAAAATGTAAGTGAACAGTTTTGACAGAGCAGCATGTGATAGGGAATAAACTAACTAGACTATCTGGCTGCCATGCAACTGACTAAGGGAAAACTGTATGGGTACAAAATCAAGTTGTAATCTCTTTGGAAACCAGGCAGTAAGTCTGAGAAAGGAAAAAAAGAAATATATTCTGAGACAGAAGTGAGTAGCACAGTATTCCAATTCAATAGATTTACATGACAATCTCTCATTTATGTTAGGAAAAAAGTGTTGTAGAATGCTAAAGAATGAGTTACAAAAATTTATAGTGGGCAAAACTTTGTCATTTGCTTATGTCACTGTTTAAACTATTTATTTCCTATTACTGTGGCTGTTATTAAATAAAGAGCATTTACTGAATGAGCTCCATGCATAGAGCACATGTGAAGGACTTACTGGGAAGAGAGAGGTGCAGCAGAGATGAATCTGATTGTGAGGAACAAGGTTCTAGTTTAAATAAAGCCTAAACTCAATGCACAGAACACTGAATATGCATCGCATTGAATATATGTGTAGTGGTCCAACGTAAACAGATTTCTCAATGTTAACAAAAAATACGTCAGTTTTGCAAATGTTGAATGCCACATCAAGGTTAATATTGCCAAAAATATCCATGAATGCTGTTAAAGTGTCATTACAAAGCAAAGAACGTAAAGCAGCTCTGGGGGTTATTTGTAATAGCCCTAGGATTTGGATTCTATGGACAAGAAACATGAGATTTTCCCCCAAAGGATCATTATTATAGGAATTTCATTTGTGTCCCAAACTCACCTATGTTTATTGACTGTCAAACCTTGATACAAGGCTTGTCTGTTTCAAATGGCTGTTCCTAAGTGGTACTGAATGTTTGAAATATATCTTTGTGAAATCTGTTTGTGATTTAACATTCTTACAATATATCTTATTATAGAGGCTATTATTTTCATAAATCCCATAAAACAATGAATAAATATTTGCAAGGAGGGTTTAACAGTTGACATCAAAATGACTCAACACAGAGCATTTTTTAAAAGTATGGCAAGATGCATATGGAAGAGGCTCTCAGAAGTGCTGACAATACTACTGAAGCAGATTACCTTAAAAGAAAACACATATGGTTCCATTTTGTGCCTTCTCGCTCAACTAAATATGTTTAGAGGCACAGGCTTGCAACCTGCTGAGTGAATCCTGTTTTATCCATATGCAGATTACAGAACTAAAGAGGAGATAGTTAAAATTATTCAGGTACTTTTTTATAATTCAAGATGAAAAACAGGAACAATACATGGGTTTCCCTTTTCCTCCCACAAGTTTAGGGCTCAGAATTAATTTCTTTTCCTTCAATGAACTACCTATTGACCCTCCTGATTTCCCAATCACTGTGACCTTCAGGCCCCCAAAACTCGATGTCATTTTGCTTTACCACAGGATATCTTTAAACTGGGAAGGAGAACATTTTGTGTAAACACAAAGGCAATGGTAGCCAATTATCACTTTATCTACAATTTCCCTCAACCACATACTCTAATAGTGTCCATTCTAAAACATGTAACTCAACCCCATTTCTCACTCTAGTTACTGTCCTATCTTTCTTCTCTTTCACAGTCAAACTTTTCGAATGTCTTATCCATCTCTATCTCTATTAATTTACTACACAGCAAATTAAATTTCCTTAAAACACTCCAATCTGGCTCCTCCTCAAAACAGTTTTGAAACATAACTTTGGTTTAGTCGTGCCTTACTTCTGTGTTAAGTTTTGGTCCTTTCAGTTTCTTGATCTCTCAGTTTTAGCACTGTTGATTATTCCCTTCCTCTTAATACATTTCCTTAGCTCCCATGACATCATAATTTCTGTTTGTTTGTTTTACTTATACCCTAGTGGAACTACTCCTTCAGCTCATCATTCAGGCTTTGAAGGTTTCTCAAAGCTCTCTTCTAGACTCTTTCACCTGCTGATGCTGCATTTCTCTCAAAGGTATCCTGATCCATTACTCTAGCTTCAGTTATCATCTACAGCAACAAAATTTATACATCTCTAGCCTACGCTTCTCCTCTGAGCTGTAGACTAAGATAGCATGCTGCCTAGTGATATTGCCTCCTCCAGGCCTTAAAGGAAAGTTTAGGCAGAACAGGTCTAAAAATAACCCACACATCATGGTCCATCTCCTCCATCCCAGTGTATGGCCCCAGCCTCCGTTTAGTTGTGCAAACAAGAAAGGTAGAGTAAGCCTTGATTCATCCTCTCTCCACATCCAAATCCAAAGAATCTTCAAGATTTGTCAATTTTATCTCCTATATGTCTCTAGAATCCATCCATTTCTCTCCAGCTTCACCACCATTACTCATCCCAAGTGTTTTCCCCATTGTAGCTCAAAAAAATTTATTGAATTCTGCCTTCTTTTCTCAACATTCACCATCTCTGTTAGTGGAATGAGTACCTAACAAGCCACCAATTTTTCTCTAATCCAGACAATCAACTACAATGCTCTCAGAGTTACTGTCCTCAATTTTTTTTAATTTTTAAAAATATTAAAAAAGAAAATTGTTACCTAATAATCTGATGACTGTCACCAAAAGGAAAAATTCAAATTCCCTATCTTAGCTGTGACTTCCAACCTCTGTTCAAAATCATTTCAGAATATTCTCCAACTTCATCAATTCTAATTATAAGCCATAGCGAAGTCCCTTGTCACCCTTCTCTGGGTTTACCTATTCCATTTATTATTCTTCAGGCTTTTATACTTGATGATTTCTCTGTCTTGTATACCTCTCTATTCTTCCAGACTAAGTCAAATATTATGTAAAGTTGTCTTTGACTGCCTCAGGTATAATTCTTAGTCTTCTGTACTTCTCTACTTCTTGATCCATATATCTGTTTTAGTGTATGTACCATGCTATATTTTCAAGTCTCTGTTTAATATGAATATCCTCCCAAAAAGACTATGTGCTTTATGATGGCAATTGTTTTAGTCACCTTTCATTGCTTATCACACATAATAGGTGCTCAACAAAAGCTTTAAACTGAATTATTACGATATTTATAAAATCATAAGACATAAAGTTTTAAGAACACATTTAAGTAGGAATGTTATTATATGTATATTTGAGGCCTGGCTAATTTAAAATCAAGATCAGATGTGGGGAAATATAAATGAGATGCCAAAACCAACACCATGGAGGAAAGCAGGTTTGGGGGTGACCAGCTTCAGACATTGACTTAACATAAATAGAAAGAATGACTTAAGCCTAGTGTACTGGAAATAATCCCACTGTGTCAGATCTCTTAACGGTCCAGACCACAGAATCTTTAGTTTCCTTTCATTTTTTCATACCCCATGGGTCTCCAATCCTTCCTCCAGAGCCCCAGGGCTCCTTTCAGGCATATTAAACTGTATATTTATTAATGCTACATATTCTTTTTTACATTTTCACTTCTTTTTTGCACACACTTTTCCTCTGCCTGAAATACTCTTCCTTCTTCCTCTTACTTATGACTGAAATGCCAACTTAGCTTCCTATACCTCTAGAAACTTTCCGTAATTTTACAAATTGGGTTAGATGTCCCAATTATGTATGACCAGAGTAGTTGGTATGTCTTCACGTTATAGCACATATTACATTACTGTGTAATTGCCCACTTATTTATCTGTATCCTTTTCTAGATTATAAATGGAAGGATAAGTACTATATACTTTAATTTTAATTGCCTCCCCAATGCTTAGAACTGTCCCTGGCATGTAGTAGGAGCTCAATAAATGTTGAATGATTACCTAGGCTCCTTCAGAGAACATCTTTCTCCATAACACCACGTTTTGTTAGGGACCTGTCATTTCTCTCTGCTTGCGCTAACAAGTACAAGGCCATATGCTGAGCAAGAAGAGGACAGACAAAATCTCATCCTGTTCTCCACATTTGATTATTGGGGCTATTCTCTTGCAAAACCAGACATCAAGGTCATGGCATTTTACATATTTTAATCACTGAAGTTACTGACTCTGCTCTCCTTTCTTTTAACATCACAATGGATATCACTGGTTTCCCGACCTTTGCTTTGATTTTATGGTTTCTGGCTTGTCAGCTTGCTGCCAAGAACAAGAGTCCACGTTATTTGGTTACTGCTTTGACCAGGAGTCTTCTGGATGGTTGGCTAATTCCTGACTTACAGCAATCTTAGAAATCTTCATTCCCAATTTCATGATCTCAGACTCAGGCCTCAGTTCAGCTTCCTGTTGGTTCCAGTCCCTTCTCTGACTAAACCTAAACTAGGTCTTCTTGGAAAAATGACTCAGAAAACTAGTACTTATATATAATTAATAAAATCCACAGAATATTGAAGGCTGAAGGATGGCTTACCTAATGTAGAAAGTGTTATGATGTTTACTGTCTTCTATTAACATGTAAAATGGATCTAGAGCAAATTAATATTTTGTTTTTCTACATATGAACTTATGAGAGATAAAAATAACATGTACTGTCAGAATTATATGGGTATTACAAAGGAAAATATCACTATCTTAACTATTAATATTTGATTATTACATTATTAGTAGTACTAGATCAAGTATATTATTTTTTTTAAAGATTTTATTTATTTATTTGACAGAGAGAGACACAGCGAGAGAGGGAACACAAGCAGGGGGAGAGGGAGAAGCAGGCTTCCTGCTGAGCAGGGAGCCTGATGTGGGCCTCAATCCCAGGGGGACCCTGGGATCATGACCTGAGCTGAAGGCAGACGCTTAACAACTGAGCCACCCAGGCACCCATCAAGTATATTATTTTAGTTAGCTTGGTATGAGATTAGAGGTGGGATACATGATACATGTACGGAGGTACAAAGGATGGTAGGTATTTTACTCCTAGACTATGTACCCAGGTTTGTAAACCTAAGATGAAGTTCTAAAAGGCCTGCATGCTGGCAAAGGAATGGCAAAAATATATGGAGCCAAACGTAATCATGATACATAAGAAGATCCTGAAGATCAAGACAGAAATGGAGGGAAAGGTCCCACAACGAATGAGAAAAGGATATATTAATGTCCATTGAGAAAATTTCTATTCCCATAGGTAGAGGAAGAGGAATTTGTGTATTGATCCTGTGAGGGGAGCTCTAAAAGGATAAAATAGACAATAATATATGACTAGAAGAGAGTACATACATTTGGTACTTCATGACCGGGACAACGAGACAGAAAATGAGTTGTTTGCTTAGATCCTTTTGTTTTAGGATTGCAATTACCTGTAACAATATTACAAAGCTGGCTCCCTTGGTCCAAGAAAAACAAATGTGAAAAAAGAAGGGGAGTTTCATGTCTGTTTTCCTGAGAAAGTATTTCAACCATCATTATTATTTTCTTTATGCACTATCCTATAACTTTTGGAGACAATGACTTCATTTTTTTTTTTTAAGCTCCTGGACTTACAAAGGAGATAATATATTTTTAAAAGATTTCATTTATTCATTTGATAGAGAGAGAGAGAGAGAGACAGCGAGAGCAGGAACACAAGCAGGAGTGGGAGAGGGAGAAGCAGGCTTCCCGCCGAGCAGGGAGCCTGACGCGGGGCTTGATGTGGGGCTGGATCCCAGCACTCCCAGGATGCTGGGATCATGACATGAGCCAAAGGCAGACGCTCAATGACTGAGCCACCCAGGCACACCCTGGAGACAATGATTTCTTGGAAAAGTGGCCTGGGCTGTTTTCTACTATGTTTAGATTATACATTTATTTTTGTCATGGAAAACTTTAGGGTCATGTCAAAAAAAATTAGGCAGTATGTACTGAAGATACATCGACAATCAAAAATTTGCAGAGTTGTTATTCTTAGGGAATATTCAATAATGATATTACTTTAGGAAAATTACATTGTAATACTTTGAAAGCCCCATTAAAATACATAAACATGAAACATTTAATTTGCTATACTAACCATCACTGCAAAAATTACCCAAAGCAGAAGAGTTCATCCAAAATCTGTTATTGAAAAGTAGGTGATAAGTGAATATTAACTCCCTATGCCTCCACATCAGTATGAATTGACAGCTAACAAACTGCATTTTAGAGACCATTTTTTGCCATAATATAAATTTTCTTTGAACCAAAATATGAGGCACAGGATAAAGTTAGTCAGCCCACAATCTCTCAAGAAGGGCACTATTTCTGAGATCCTTGCACTTAATAACACCCCAAAATACACACACATACACAAATACCCTATTGCCTTATTTTTTTTTTCAAAATTCTTTAGTCAGGGGTCATTATGTATTTTTTATCATTGTATTTGGGTTCACTTTTATCAGTGAGCCAAATAAGTATCTCAAGTAAATTCTTCCAGATCTCTATTACCAATGCATTTAAAAATTCAGTAGAACACCTATAGGTATTTTTCATAAATATGGACGTACAGTAGGACACCTATAGCTACTCTTGTAAATATATATATATATGCGTACATATACCCACACCAGCATAGAAATAGCCAAGCTAATTAGCAATGCTATTTATTTAGGAAAAACTCCCACAAAATGGACAAAGATAGAAACTACAGAAGTAATAATCACATTTGAAATTAGTTAAGTTTATGATGAATGAATACAAGCTCCAGGCCACATTTTCGCAGTAGTAATCAGCAAATTACTGCGGATGTAACACTCTTTCCAGAGTCAATACAGGCATTTCTAGTGACTCAGAGAATTGAGGCTCTCTCAGGGAAGTAGAATTTCTCACATAGAAATTAATGGAGTAATAAGCACTATAATCCAGAAACAATTGAATATATAAGTGAAGAGTAAGTACAGTCCATATAATGAGTATATAACTTGACACACTGACAAAACCTTCTTGTCAAGGATTAAACCCTACTTAGCCTATCATAAAAATAAATGAGTTACTGCATTTCTATTTATTGGCAATAGAAAAGTTATACAAGAACTGAGAGAGTTAATGGAAAATTAATAAAAAGGAAGGGAAAATATAAAAGTAGTGTGTTGGATGAGATACAGGGTCATAGACATTTATATAGTCAAGAGAGGAGAAGATTTAAGGGGATTTGATCACAGTCTATAAATACCATACAAGTATCTGTATAAATGAAAGAATGTGGGGCGCCTGGGTGGCTCAGTTGGTTGAGCGACTGCCTTCGGCTCAGGTCATGATCCTGGAGTCCCTGGATCGAGTCCCGCATCGGGCTCTCTGCTCGGCAGGGAGTCTGCTTCTCCCTCTGACCCTCCTCCCTCTCATGCTCTCTGTATCTCATTCTCTCTGTCCCAAATAAATAAATAAAATCTTTAAAAAAAAAAAATGAAAGAATGTGATTATTCAAAGCATCAGAAGATGGGAGGACAAGGAGCACTGGTCTGAAACTAAAGAAGAAAATGTTTCAGCCTTATATGATATTAAGAAATACTTTGCAACAGTAAGAGGATTTGGCATTAGAAATAAAAACCAAGGACAATACATAAAGTTTAGAGAATGCCTAAAAATGATGTACCTACAAGTACAGAGAATAAATCAGAAATGATGAAGGGAAGAATGGGAAACAGTGAGGCTCAGAGGATCAGAAGACACACCTATTCAGGATGTGTGAGATGTGTGAGCTGCCGGTCTGTTATGTGTGATTCTCCATTAAGTCTCATCCTAGGAAACTGTACCAAAACTGGGAAAGCAATTTAAATAAATGAAAAATTTTAGCTTATACTTTGATCAGCTATTATACTACGACACCCAATGATTTCGTTTTTGGCTATGTTCTCGCATTTGATAAAGAGCAATACATTTAAGTGCTGATAGCTAGAGTTTATAACAGATTTACATACACTCTTGACACATACAGAGATCTACCCATAGCATACTCTTCATAATTGCCTTAAATATACAGGTTCAGAATCTCTACTAAAGAAAGTTTAATAATAATAATAACAATAATAATGATAATGAAGAGATCACTAAAAACAAATTTATTTCTGTAAGTAATACTTTTCCACGTAAGAAAAAAGGAAAACCTAATGATAACTTACGTATTTCCTTTTCTTAAAAAGACACTAGTATAAAAATAAATGTTAATTCTCGAAATAATGAAAAATCCATTGTTTGTTGCTTTCAATCATTTGTCTTTTTCATTGTTCAAACTTTATATTTTACTTTCTTCTTTCAGTCTTTCTTCTTATGAGTGGACCTTCTATCACCTTATCAAAAGCTCTGGATTTTTTTAGTTTTAAGAGAGATGCTTTAAGGAGTAAGAAGAAGCTTGCTGCTCTCTCGGTACAGGGTGTAGTTGAAGATGAATAAAGGAATTACTGCAAACAAGGAAGTGTTTAGCTGAAGTTAAATGAAAAGAATTTGCTGTGGCCCCAAATCATTAATTCCCTCACTTTAAAACAGACAAAAAAGGAAATTTTTTTTTTCAATTCTGATCAATTTCTCTGTATCAAGAGATGAACTAAGTAAATTTAAAAGTATGGGAAAGTTCTAGCTAAAGATGATTTTGATCCAATCAAGGCATTGGCCTGCTTTGTTTCAATTCCCTAGTTTCTTGTACACATTACTTTGCAATGATCAATACTTTTCAGGTGGAGAAAGTGGAAGTTTTTCACAGGTGAAAACTGGTTGTTTAGGAGTGAGGAATCTATAGGATGCTAGTCCTTATACTGTTGACAAGGTTGACCATACATAAAGGATGGGGAGAAAAGTAAGTGAAACCAGGAAGG
The DNA here is from genome assembly GCF_011800145.1 of Mirounga leonina. Classification (NCBI taxonomy): domain Eukaryota; kingdom Metazoa; phylum Chordata; class Mammalia; order Carnivora; family Phocidae; genus Mirounga; species Mirounga leonina. The sequence continues at coordinate 57,100,770 of NW_023270451.1, forward strand.
GATGACATCCTTAGAGAACACAGAATATTTAATAAGAGCGCATGATAAGAAAAAAAAAAAACAGATTCAGAAGGTATTAAAAATTGGAGAAGGTAGAAATCACAGAGATAATAATCAGAAGATTTCAGAAGTTCAAAATTGTAGAATTTATAATCTGAAATGAGAATAAAGTGGTCAGTGGGTTATTATTCTGGAATGGAAATGCTAGTGATTGTCAGCAAGGAAGCCAAAAGCTCTTAACTGGTGAGATAAAGTATTTTAATAATTGATATCTTAGAGTTATGTGGATTTTTTATACACTTTAAGAATTATAAACAAAATAGAAAATACATTAATAATTTAGATGTTCAAGTGAAGTAATTTCATTTGACTTTTATATTAAGAGCATTATAGATCAAGTTCACCAAATTAAATGTAATTCATTCTTCTGTCAAATATTCTTTTGTAGCATATGATTAGAACAATTAGAACAGCTGATTATTAAATTTCACTGTCTTAGGCTTAACACCAAAACATGTGACAGACAAATGTCTAAAAATGAATAAAAGAGCAAGGATATAAAAAAGGATGCAGAATATGTAATTTTACTGTATTAACTCTATGAATTCCCTTTTTTGTTGCCACTAAAATATATATCTATATTGCTCTGATGACTGATGAACTAGCACAATTTCAAATTTTTCCTGTCTCTTCCCCCCTTCTTCCTTCTCCTCTTCCCTCCCTCCTTCTCTCTCTCTCTCTCATTTCTCTTAATCATCTAATTTGAAATGTTACTTAATAAGTTTAAATCAATTATGTGCCCCATACTTAAGACTGGCCTATAATATTATTTCTTAAATCACACATTTTAGAAGACTTCAGTGCCTAACTAATGGAATTCTTGAAAAACCTATGAAAGTGTTTCAGAACATAAGAAATATATCAATGGGACAGAAACAGTTCTTCATTATGCTTTACATACAATTTTGCTCAACTGCTTATTTTAATTAGAGCAGAACTCTAGCTTCTGCTCATTGGTTTAGCATGAGCAATAAAATGAAGTTTATTTAATTTTCTAAAATAAGTAAAGCAGAGTAAAGTTAATTAAAAGTTAATTACAGAATAATGAATCATCTACCCTTGCTGTGCTAGTGTTGCCCAGATGATTAGATGTTGTCCTTCCTGAATACACTTCCATTCCCATAAGCTGAGTATTCTCTTCATTCAGTATAAGGATTTTCATTTGTGTACTTGGCAAAGTTTATGTTGCCTTCTTCTGAAGGCATCTTTTTTAGGAAATAAGCACACAGAGGTACCTACACACACCTTCCTAGTTTCTCTCTTTTTATATGCTTTCCCCAGGCATAATTTTCATTTAGACTTCCGATTGCCTTTTAAATTTGACAGAATATACCTATAAAATTCGTTAGTAATTGTTTCATTTCCCAGCATGGCATGTGTAGTTAACCTTGAAAGACGGATTGGGCGTGAACTGTAGTGAACCCAACCTTCGCCAGTATCAGAAAGGTCATGGATCTGTTCTCTCTGGTCCTGTGTCTTCAAATAGAAGGTTTTGTACATATTGGAACTAGAATGCTTTTACTGCTCATTAATTCATCATTAAAATGATGTTAACTAATCATTCTCTATAAGGCTCTGGTGTACAGAGTTTCTGGCATGAATTGCTGCAGCTTGGCTCCCAGCCACTTACAACTTGCTGAAAATAGCAGCATTCGTGTTTTTGGTAGATTTAAATCTTTTGTGAAATTTTATTGTAAGTAGCAGGCCTTATAAATTGCACTGGGAATAGAGTATGGCTTATACGTAGAGTATCTTAATTTTTATGAATGGATATATGTATGGAAATACCTGAATTTCAATTTCAATTTTGCAGCAGGGCTCTCTTAGTATAAGGAATAATGTATAATGAATATTGTGTCCTCACCTCAATTATGTATCTTGCATCTTGACATCATAAATACTAAGGCAATGTAGGAAATATTGTTACTTAAAATAGGGAAAGAAAATGAATCAGTATACCTTAGGGTATTTACACTGATTATGTGTCCTGTCTATGTAAAAAGCTACAACTATTAGTTTTGCAAAACTGTTCAATGATTCAATGATACAAATGTGTTATGAAGTAACTACAAACAATTCTTGAATCTTTTTTAAAAGTATATTCTACTGGGAAACAAAAAGGATTGCTGGAGGGGGGTTGGGTAGGGGAATGGGGTCACTGGGTGATGGGCATTAAGGAGGACACTTGATATAACGAGCACTGGGTGTTACATGCAACTGATGAATCACTAAACTCTACCTCTGAAACTAATACACTATATGTTAATTAACGGAATTTAAATAAAAATTTTTAAAAGGTATACTCTATATTCCATATCCATAATTTTCAACCTTCTGTTAAAAGATACATGTAGAAGCATTTATTTCCCCACATGCTGTAAATCAGATGTTAAATAAGAAGGAAATAGGTGGGAAAGATCTGAAAATAAAGTTTCAAGAGGATCTTTTAAACAGGGACTGTGAGAAGTTGGAAGACGGGGTGCAATCTTGCTTTCACAACTTCTTACTTGTTGTCATTCATCTTCACTACTCTAAAACTTTCCCTCACTCTTCTTTTAAATGTTTCTCCCCTGCCTTTCCATTTTCGTTATGTGTAACTTCATTATTATATCCTAGTTTTCTGATTCTCAATTTTCCAAGCATTAAAATGATGAGTATAAAGGCTCAATAAATGAACAAACAAACAAACAAATAAATAAATAAATTCTTTCAGTTTAGAAATGCTGACTTCTATTTTAAATATCATTTTCAAATGTTGATTCAAAAATTCATATTCATATCCATTTCACAAACACAGGTACTGGCTGTTCTTTTCATTTGCTACAAAAAAATATGCCAAATTAGGAAAGCTCAATTTTGTAAGATAAGTTGTTCGCCTTTTTTTTTCCTTGGCATAAAAATTCTTTATGATAATGTTATTTAGATCCACTTGATTCAAATAACTCTCTTTAATAATAATTGAAATTCTTGGTAGAGAAAAGTAAAATAATTCAATCCATACTATAAAATTATAGGTAGGGTGCCTGGGTGGCTCAGTTGGTTAAGCGACTGCCTTCGGCTCAGGTCATGATCCTGGAGTCCGGGGATCGAGTCCCGCATTGGGCTCCCTGCTCAGCAGGGAGTCTGCTTCTCCCTCTGACCATCCCCCCGCCTCATGTGCTCTCTCTCTCTCTCTCATTCTCTCTCTTTCAAATAAATAAATAAATAAATCTTTTAAAAAAATAATAAAATAAAATAAAATTATAGGTAGTTTACTATAACTGAGCAGAAGTAAATAGGGTACATTGAGTAATGGAAATTCTTTCTTTTGGCTTTTTGGTTAGAAAGGGAGATGGTCAAATGAATGCCAAAATGTGCTAAGTTTTTTTTGCGGGGGGCGGGGGGAGTCCTAAGTATACTTTATTGACATGAAAAGGTAGGGCTTCCCAAGCCCCTCCCCTTCTTCAGGGGGTCTGGGATGGAAATTGTTGAGGTCAGGAGATTCTCAGTGTGTTGGAGATGAGTTGGGGCAAGGACTCCCCAGCAGCCAAGGGCTGCTTCCTCTTGCTGGGCCTGGTGATTCAGGGGGCTCTTACTCCTTGGAAGCCATGTGGACCATAAGGTCCACCACCTGGTTGCTGTAGCCAAACTTACTGTCATACAAGGAAATATGTTTGACAAAGTAGTCACTAAGAGCAATGCCAGCCCCAGCATCAAAGGTGGAAGAGTGGATGCCACCATTAAAGTCTCAGGAGACAACCTGGTCCTCAGTGTAGCCGAGGATGCCCTTGAGGGGCCCTCAATGCCTGCCTCACCACCTTCTTGATGTCATCGTATTTCGTAGCTTTCTCTAGGCAGCAGGTCAGATATGCAACTGACACACTGGGGGTGGGGACATGGAAAGCCATGCCAGTGAGCTTCCCATTCAGCTCAGGGATGACCTTGCCTACAGCCTTGGCAGTGCCAGTAGAAGCAAGGATGATGTTCTGGGTAGTCCCTTGGCTATCACATCACAGCTTTCCAGAGGGGCTGTCCACGGTCTTCTGGGTGGCAGTGATGGCATGGACTGTGGTCATGAGTCCCTCCACGATGCTGAAGTTGTCATGGATGACCCTGGCCAGAGGGGCCAAGCAGTTGGTGATGCCAGAGGCACTACTGACCATCTTGAGGGAGTTGTCATACTTCTCATGGTTCACACCCATCACAAACACGGGGGCTTCAGCAGAAGGAACAGAGATGATGACCCTTTTGGCTCCCCCTTCAAATGAGCCCTAGCCTTCTCCATGGTGGTGAAGACCCCACTAGACTCCACAACATACTCAGCAACAGCATCACCTCATTTGATGTTGGTGGGATCTTGCTCCTGGAAGATGGACATGGACTTTCCATTGATGACAAACTTCTCGTTCTCAGCCTTGACCATGCCATGGAATTTGCCATGGTGGAATCATACTGGAACACAAAGACCATGTAGTTGCGGTCAATGAAGGGGTCATTGATGGTGACAATATCCACTTTGCCAAAGTTAAAAGCAGCCCTGGTGTGCAGCCACCTAATACAGCCAAATCCCTCTACTCCGACCTTCACCATTGGTGAATGGGACTTGGCTGGCACTGCACCAAAAGATGCAGCTGTCTGTCGAATAGGGAGGAGCAGAGAGCCATGTGCTAAGTTTTTATAAACAACTTCATACTGTCTTCATTGCTGAGTAGAACTAGGTTTCTAAGTGTTTCATTCTCCACAGAGACAAGTTTGTGATTAAAAACTACAACCTTAACAATCACAAATCATTTCTATTAAGAACACAATAGAAAAAAACTTATGGATGATAAAGCACTATACATATATAAAAACCTATTGTTTTGTGTTATTATTATCTTTTGTTATTATAACCAATTTATACATTTACTTAGAATTCAAGTTTTACTATTTTTATGTGATTACTCCAGTTAATGAATAGGCAAACATCCAGCTGATATGTCAAGATCATCCAATTAATTTATAAATTTAACACAAAGTGACTGGCAGGTAGTGCCATAAAACATCTAATTTCTTTGCATTGAACCATGAGTCACCTATCTGAACCATAATACAGTATATAAGTATGTTCATAAGAATTGTTTATATATTGAACTAATTATTTTTTCATGTTTTGAGCTCTTATTTACTGAATCAGAAGTTCAAGCATTATAAGAAATATAAAATTGGCAGCACCATGTAGGAAATTATGAGAAATCATAGATGAAATATTAATGCAGCAAGCACCCATTTATATAATGAGTCAGAATGTATTTCAAAAAATATATATGTATTAAATAAATATCAGTGTGTAAAATCATAGTATAACACATATATATTAAATAAGTTAAATACATGTAACATATTAGAACAACTAGTTTATGATAAATATTAACCATACAGAGTGAGAAAAGCAAGAAAATAAGTAACTAAATCTTAAGACAGTACTGTAGGGCAGAATGTGTTTCATGTATATATAATGTAAGTCAATGATGGGAGATCCATGGACATAATATGTTTATTAACATTTTTTCTCTGCTTCACAGAAAATTTCTGCTCAATATACTATAAGAAAACAAAAATTATGCAAAATTAGTCTCAAATGTCTTTAACTCTGCCAGCTAAATTAATCTCTGAAGGAAAATATAAATTCATACACCATTGCCAATCTGCGAATGTTGTTTAGGGACTTGAGCAACAAATGCGGTAACATGCTGAACAGATCGACAAGGCAGTCCTTCTCTAACACAGTATCTGTGACAACAAAAAAAACTTTTGCTGCATTCATTACCCAATATTGAGATTCCTGCTTCTAGAACCAAAACAAGAATCTGTGCTGCCTGTTCCAGGCATGATGATCTCCAATTCTGTTTGAGATAAGAGGGGCATGACATTAGCGCTTCTAAAAGGGAAATGGAAAACCAGTGACTCCGTTATAAGAACAGCATGCTGCTATGGGTCTGTATAGTTTCAAACCACCACCTCCCCCACTTCACTTACTATCATCACTCCCCCCTTGTCTCATTGGTTTTCTCTCTATCCCCTACACACACCAGTCATACCCCATCCTGTGTCATGGCCCTCAAGGCTGTTGCTTCTTCATGGAACACTCGTTTCCTGGATGTGTGTGTGTTCCTTCCTTTATCTCCTTCAGATCTTTGATCAAATGTCAATCTCCCAGTGAGACCTTCCCCACTGCTTAAAACTTAAAACGTCAATCCTTCTCCAATCCTTCCTATGCTCCTTGTCTACTTTCATTTCTCCTATTTGTTTTATTTGTTTTCTATCTCTAACCACTAGGATGAAAGTTCCCTGCAGACAGGGGTTTTTATCTCGTCTATTTATTGATGTATCCCCAATCCTAGAACACTACCTGGTACTTATGTGCACACAGGTAAAATATCTTTTGAGTGAATAAATGTAAATCATTAAAATATCTCATTGAAGGAAAGAGGAGAAAATTTTTCTCCCTAAATAACAGCATAATTATAAAACACACCTCCTTTGTAACTACTTAGGTCTAAGTACTACAGCTTGAAGCAAGGAAAGCCAAACTCCTAAGTCATTTCTATCACTGACTCAGCCAGATACATTTTTCTCTATGCGCTGATCTTGTAATCTCTTCTGTTCCAGTTCCATTTATCCTGCACATCAACTACTCCGGTTGCCAACTAGAGCTCATCTCTCACTTCCATAGTTTTAAGGGACGTATATGAGGGAAAAGAACACAAGCAGGCAATGCAGTCCTTCACTTTTATAAAATTAAAACACCAGCCTGTGTTTACCTGACTGGCCACATCTCATATCCCTCCTTCTATTCCCACACTCCTTGAACATCCGGAAGCAGAGAAAATCAGGACGATTTTAAGCTTACTACTAATTAAAATGATTTACTAGCCCAATAATTTCCTACAGTAATACTTCAAGGGTTATGTTGACAGATCCATACTGGAGGCAATTAAAGTCACACACCCTCCTCTTGCCAGAAAACAAAACCTAGCCAAAGAAATTCTTAAACATTTCCTTTTTCATTCTAAGATTATATATTGGCTTTAGTTAACCCACAAAAAAAAGATCAAATGTGGGGGGAAAACAGGGTTTACTAGTTTTACAAGCAACTGTTCCCACTTGCAAACTAGCAAATTAGAAGATGAGTTGGAGATCACAGCCCTGTTCCATGTAACAGACAGGTGTCCACATCACAGGAAAAGTCACTGCTCTTGAAACATTCTGAAAGGCTCAGCAAAAAACAAAAGGTCAACTGACTCTCAGATTAAATTAGACATTGAAATAAGAAAAACGTGGACTATATATGAACATACATTACCTCCTTTTTGCAAATAACATAAAAAATTACTACATCAAAAGAAATTAGAGCTATATTTTAAGAGAAAAAATGACATATTTCCATTTCTGAAATGCAATCCATCCAAATTAGAATAAGTTTAATTATTTTACCTTGCTTTTGTATGTGCCAACTAAAATACAGAATAACCCCCAATATTAAAAGTTATAGAACTTAATCTAATTAAGTCTGATTTTATAATGCTTTCACAATGCCAAAACAGTGAATCTCAAAATTAATTCTGTGGAAGTAAAAAAGTCAAACTGGCTTGCCATTTTAAACACAGACATCAGTCATTTGAGAGGCAATGCCGAAAATCAGTTAAGGATATGGTATTTAGAGCCATCTTCCCTGGGTTTAAATCCTGCTTCTGCGGAGAGCTCTGTGACCTTGGGAGAGTTACTTAACATCTCCATTCCTCAGTATACTCTCTCATATGAGGATAACAATACTCTCTAATTCGTCAAGGTAACTGAGGATTAAATGAAATAAGACAAAGAAGGCTTGTGATGATGTCTGGGAAATATTAACTGTTTAATAAACAAATACCTGTTTTAGCCAAACAGACTGGGGTGGGGTTTGGGGAGAGGGTTAGGGCTCAGGATATCCTGCAAATTGCTACAGATTACATTTTTTAGCTAAAAAGAGAGGGAAACCCTGTCTTTATTAAAAGAAATCAGTACAAAGGTGATCTTAGGCCAGGTGTTAAGGGTTAAAAAACCCCAATTATCCAGGATCACGGAGGCTCTATGCATTGTCCTCCAAACTCCACAGGTCTGTAAGAGTAATGGATTATGCAGTTAGAAGGAAAACATTTTTGAAATTATCCCTTAACCGTTACTTTATAGATCTTCAATGTAATGTATCACCTTATCCAAAAATTAGCTCAAATTAATTTCACATCATCTGTTAAAAATATATGCATTAATTCTATGTGTTATGAGCAAGATTCTCAACTACAATGAAATTACCTATTTTCTATATGCCTCTGAGTCATGTAGATGTCATCTCAATTATTACAAACTAATTGACTTGATAGGAAATTTTATTTAAAACATATATGCGTAAAGGTTTAGAAGTCAACACTGTCTACATGAAGATTTTCTCTTCAGTTTTATTATGTAAATTTAATTATAGAATATATACGATAACTTGGCACTAGTTAATCCGGTAGAGTCCATTTTAGTAGCACTCATTATAACTGTTCAACAAATACCTTCACCTGTATAAATATTTATTTTCTTATCACAATTGTGTAGAAGTTAACAATGCTGGAGTGGCTCAATTACTTTTAAGAGATCTTAAGTTTTTAAGTAAAGCTCTGTATTTCCAATTTGATATCTCACACTTGGCTTCAGACATAAACTTATTTATAGAGACACAAAGCATACTGTGTATTTATAGGTGTTTCCATATATTTAGTATATATTTAATGAAGGTCAAGAATGCAACTGCAAATGAGGTTTATGGGAGTGTTGTAAAAGTTCATTATTGTCATTGTGGGGGAAAGTATAATTTTCTTAAGAGAAATGATGACATATACATAATAAAGTCCCTGTCCGTGTCATGACAGCTCGAGAGCATGCCATAGCTACCACCTACGTCACACCGCAGGTGCACCTGCTACATGGGTGACAGCCGCCGACTTCTCTGATCAACACATAATTATCTCTGAATAAAAATGCACGTTGAAGTTAGCTGGACATAATGGATTGAAGACCCAGGGCAAAATTATCTTTATCATGGCACATAGCACCACCTGGGGGTAGGAGAGGGCTGGAGAGACATGTTGTCAATGATGCAACCTTGAGAAGCCTGCTGCGCTGTGGGTACTTTTGGGGTGTTCATGTTTATCTTGCCTGTCTTCTTCTTGATAGAAGAGGTCACTTGGTTAATGGTTAGGATGCTCCTGGCAGAGAAAGGTCCCACTGATCAGCACTATTCTCCACTGATCTAACTGTATATTTCTCTCTCAGCATCTGGATAGTTGCCATTTGCAGAGTTCCCTTCCCCCATAAGATAATAAATATCATATCACAAGGATCGCAGTGCTCCTTCATGGAACACTGACTGTTTATTAGAGGCAAAAAAGTTTAAGAGAAATGCTAACAATGTTCATTAATGGCCCGCATCCAGGTTTAATGAGGCATGTCAATATGCGGACTGGGCAACATCAGTGGCATAATAGTGGTGGTAAATGGGAGTAATTGTATCCGATTGTACGGCACAGCTTCCAGGAATGAGCCCGAACTGCCAACTGACAATGACAGAGCAATTATGGGAAGGCAAGCGAGCTGTGTCAAATTAGCACTTGGTGAGAACTCATTTTTCAGAGATGTGCTTGCTCTACACCACCACAAGTGATAGCTACTTTATTGTGAGTGATAGGAAGACCAGCACTTAGACTGATGTTCTGATTTGTCAATAGCTGTATTTGAAAGCTTAGTGTCACAAATATATAAAGATATTCAGGGAGAGAGGCACACTGCTCATGATCCGAAGGATAAGAACGTTGCCGAGAAGGTCATCTGTCAGTGTGAGCTGTCAGAGAGAGATCACACTCTATGAAAAGGGAACATTCAGCCGACTTAAGTAATTATCTTTGACTGAAATTTGAAGATGTCTTCTTTTGTTGGCCTACATTGACTGCATAATTTATAATTTACTGCAATCAGCAAAGGGCCAGGACTTGTAACTAAGAAAATTCTTATTTTATTTCCCATAATTACTTTTCCTCTCTCTTTTTTTAACTCCTTTAGCACTTCAGAAGTGTAAAGTGGGAAACTGATGAAATTGATTTTTTTTTCTTTCTTTCTTAAACAACTCAGTCTCAAGTACATCAGAAACAATATATTTACTTTTGACTATTGTTTCACAGGGCCATGCCTCTCTACCATCACCCTATAAGAGGTATGAAACACTCCTTTATCCTTGATGTATTTTTTTCTTGCTTTGTGGGATTACTAGTTAAAGATGATAAAGGAATAATTCAATTTTGTCTCTCTAATGCAGAAGGATAAGAAAGAAAAAAAACAGATTTGGAGTACTAAGCACTAAAATTATAATTCACATCCTCAGATACTCATCAGTTTGATTGAGTTGTCATAACTATAAAGAGGTTAAGTATTATAGCAAATATTTCAGAACTATATGGATTAACAGAATTTTCAATTCTTGTTGTCTTTTTCCCCTGGGACATATCACAGGATCAGTGTTTGCAAAATAATTATCTTGCCTTTAATAACCTTATACAAAAATGTATTTTGTGACCCATTATATTCTATAGTGCAATAAGCATTAAAATTTTATTTTTTCCATGTTTTTAGAAAAAGTGATCACCTAATTTTGTAGCTAAAATATAATAGGGAGTCATAACAGTGTAGCTTTTGACTTTTTTTATCCCTTGGGTTAAAAAAGAAGAACCTCTGAGTAAATATTAAACTTCCATCATTTGGCATTATTATGAAATTCTTGCTGCTTTTTTCCCCCTAATGGTGACCAATTGATTAATGAATTGTAACTAAAAATTACGAAGATTAGCCTGCCTTCTGGCAAAAATTGCTGTTTAATTCTAGGTGTATTGATTTACTGAAGAGATATTGACAAAAGAATTAATTTAAGTACTTTAGTGGAAACTCCACCTTTTCGGTTTAAAGAAATACTCTTAAGAACACTCCTTTACTAATACGGTGTAAAATTACTCTTGCATAATAAACGTTCATTTCTTCCTATCTGAAAGTCTGCATAGGTTCACACTCTGCTTTCTTATTCCCCTGAGATCCATCAAACACTCATATTTGAAATGACTAATTATGGGTTTTTGAATGTTTGCTAATGTATTTAATGTTTCCTCTAAACTTTAATAGTTCTGCTAAAAAATATTTTGTTTTCCACAGTTTACTGTCTACTACCTGAGATTATTTTAAATTACATACTTTGATATTTCTAAGACAAAGTTTTAAATTATTTTTTTTAATATTTCAGAATTCCTTGGACCATTCAGTTTCCCCGTTGCAGAAAGCTGTTTAATTCACAATGCCTTGAGTACAGGCCCGTCATCTATTCTATAGTGACTGTGCCACTTAATGGAATAGTGCATCAAAGTGGCACTTAGGTCTCAAATTGTTATGTATGACTGTCAAAGCGGCAAGAAAAAAGAATTAAAAAAGGGGTTGTGGGGGGAAAAACCCTTGATTTGTCTTTACTACTGAAATGTGAATTTGTCAGCCAGGTTCTGAAATCACAACAGCATTGCATCCCCAGCGAGATGGTGAAAACTTGACAGGTACATATTTTTTCAACTACAAGCATTCTATAATGAAAACTAAATACACAAATCTTATTTTTTTTTTTATTTTTTATTTATTTATTTTTTGCTCTTGACAGATAGTTGTTGCCAATGGGATTTAATATTCAGGTTTGGGTTGTCAAGAGAAATAACCAATAAGCAATCCAAAGAGTCACGATATAGATATTCAGTCAAAAGCCTGACTTTTGATATACTGAAAGGATTTGAGTGTATAATTAAGTAAGTCCAAACCACTGGCACTTAATCTTCCCCCTAATGGCAAGTAAAGCCCATCACAGCCTCTCTCAGGGGGACAAACTGTAACTTGTTTAGTGGTCACCAAGGCTTTTGATCATCATTGTTCTTTTTACTTCATCATTTAAAGATGAATTTGCTTTGGTCTGAGATTTTTCCATTTATCATTGCTTATTCTCAGGAAGAATAAAAGCATAAACCATGATCCAGTATTGAATTCTGTCATCCAAAGTATTTTTTAAATCTCCTTAAATATCCATATCTCCAGAACTATCTACTTCTGAGTTTGATTCAGAACATAGCCAGTGTATGTAATTTCTCTGGGTATATTTTGTGCACACTCTAAGTGCCCTGACAACCACTATTAACACCTACAATGATGCTCAGAGGGTGGTGATTATTTACCTGCTGGTAACCTCACTATATTACCAAAACCCTTATGAATATGCCTGAACGTTTTGTATAGGGAGAGGGCAGGAGACCTGCAGCTGTAGCACTATTTCCTAGAAATTATAAATTGCAACTGGTCGTCACTCACTGCTCTATATGGATCAGACTTACAGAATTGCATTCAACCATTTGCCTGGAGCAAATAATATTTTTGACAGGTGAGTGGAATTTTGCAAGGCTAGATAACACCACACAAACCACATATGAATAATCCTAAAAACTACAATCCCATCATGCTCTTTAATTGAACATTAAACAATCATTACCTCATCAGAATTTTCTTTTAATTTTATTTTATTGTGGTAGGAATACGAAATTTATTCTCTTACCAGGTTTTTTAAAATGTACAACATAGCATTATTACCTATAGGCAAAATGTTAGACAGCGTATGTCTAAAACTTACTCATTTTGTATAACTGAAATTTTATACCCATTAGTTAGCAACTCCCCTTTACCCATGACCCGCAAACCCAGCTCCTGGCAACCACCATTCTACTTTTTACTTCCACAGTCTATTTTAGGTATGTCATATAAGTGGAATCATGCAGTATTTGTCTTTCTATGACTGGCTATTTCACTTAACATAGTGTCTTTCAGGTTCATCCATTTGGTTGCATATTGCAAAATTTCTTTCTTTTTCAGGGATGAATAACACTCCACTGCCATGTATATACCATATTTTTTAATCCATTCATCCACTGATGGACATTTAAATTGTTTCCATAGCTTGGCTCTTATGAATACTGCTGCAATGAACATGAGGGTGCTAATACCCCTTTGAGATCAATATTTCAATTCCTTTATAAAAATACCCAAAGGTATGGAATCACAGGATCAAATAATATTTTCTTTTTTTTTTGAGGAATCTCCCATTTTCCATAGCAATGCACCATTTTGCATTCCCACCAACAGCATATAAGAGTTCCAAATTTTCCAGACGCTAGCTAACACTTGTTTTTGTTTGTTTGTTTGTTTTGGGGTTTTTTTTTAGCCATTCTAACAGGTGCAAGGTGATGATATCTCATTTTAGTTTTGATGTGCATTTCTCTGATGATTAGTGGCTGAGCATTTTTTCATATGCTTATTGGCCATTTGTATATCTTCTTTGAAGAAATGTCTATGGAGTTTCTTTCTCAATTTTTCTAATTGAGTTATTTGTATTTTTTGCTATTGAGTTGTAGGAGTTCCTTATATAGTTTGGATATTAACTCTTATCAGATTTTAAGGATTGTAAATATTTTCTCCCATTCTATAGGTTGCCTTTTCATTGATTGTTTCTCTTGCTGTACATAAGCTTTTTAGTTTGACATAGTCCCACATAGTAGATGTTCAATAAATTGAACCAATTATTTTATATTGACTTGCTTGACAATTTTATTTCTGCATGTTTGTCTTCCCTTCCTAACCAGCTCCAAGGCTGCTATGGGAAAGGACAGTAGTGGTCATATACCTTCACCATAAGTGTACATGAAGTTCCTGTTATATGTGAGCTGGCTTTAAAACTTGCTTCGCCAATCAGCAGAGATAAAAACAAACTATAGACTGATTGATTGTTTACTTGACTGACGTGGTTCCACTTGTCTATTTCTGATTTTGTTGCCTGTACTTTGGGTGTCAAACCTAAGAAATCATTTCCAAGACCAATGTCAAAAGGCTTTTCCCCGGTGTTTTCCTCCAGGAATTTTATGGTTGCAAGTCTTACATTTAAATATTTAATCCATTTTGAGTTGACCTGTGTATATGGAGTAAGATAAGGGTCCAAACTTATCTTTTGCATGTGGATATACAGTTTTCCCAGCACCATTTGTTGAAGAGACCATCCTTTCTTCTTGCGTGGTCAACAGATTCATATGGACCTTTTTGAATCAGATCTCAAACCACAGAAAATCAAATTAACATGACAGCCTTAGAAATGAATCTTCGTATAATTCAGCTCTTCAAATTGTTATCACAGAAGTTTCTACATTTTCTTATTCTTTTGGTAAGTAAAAATTGGGATGCTCCTGAAAACTCTAATTTCAAAACACTGCTATAACTTAAAGAGTCATCTTAGTGTTTATGCCTCAATGTACACTGACGTACTCATCTTTTTTTTTTCTCTTTTCCTTACTGTCCACATGTAATTTATGTAAATTAACTCTTACTAACTCTTACAAAATCTGTTCTAGAATCCTTCTACTTTCGTCACCTGGATCACTGTAATAGCTCTAACTAGTCTCCCTGCATTCACTATGGCCTCTTCTATAATTTACTCTCCACATGCAGCTGAAGGGACCTTTTTAAAATAAAAATCAGCCATGATCATTTCATGCTCCCATTACACATATGTTAAAATACAGTCAAAGGTTCTAACTGACTTGATATTCACAGTAGAAAGATCAAATCACACTAAAATTCTTGATAGTCCCTGCTCCTTTGGGGTCCTTACTATTACATGGTTGGTTTTTTGTCTGATCCATAGTTTCACCAAACTAACTTCTCATTTAGTGCTCAGCACAGGTATTCCTTCTGAGAAAAATTTTAGTCCCTTCTCCAACAACGTACGTAAGCCCTCCCTCCCCTTGTTCTGTAGCACTGGGCGGTACATGAGCCTGTATCACAGCCTCTGTTCTACAAAATTGAAATTTTTTATTTGTGTGCTTCTCCCCCCAACAGAATATGTTAATCCCAAGGACTGGCAATGAGTTCTATTCATGGTCCTGTCTTCTGAGACTAGCAGAGTATTTGGCATTATAGACCCTTAATAAAATTGAGTGAATGAATGAATGAATGAATGAATCACTCCCTGAGCAGGAACCCTTATATTACATGTAAGTGAGTACAATTATAACATCTAAATTCAAGACCTAGTCATATTACATTGAGAAAGAAACTCTGCTTCTTAGTTTAATCACTTTAAAAAATGGGAAACACCATTGCTTATAAAGTCGTCAGGTAATTAAATAAGACATTTACAGAAAATAAAGTGCCTACTGTTTAGCAAGCCTTCAAGAAATGCTTGCTTCATGTTGCTTCCTTCTTCATTTTTCAACAAAACTCATTTAAAACTACATTTCCAATTAACTTACTAGAGAAGAATGGAACTTCTCATGCAATGATCATTGTGAAGAAAGCAGAGGGCAGGAAAAAATATATTTAGTATTTAGTCTAAACATGACATAGCTGTGATTTTTTTTCTTATCTTATTCATTTTAAATCAAATAAGTCTCATTTGTCCACATGTTTACAATAATCGTGGCACTCCAACAATTCTGTTTTTTTAAACCGTCTCAGTATTTAGCAATAAATGCAAGGGAGGGACATTTCACCTGGCCATCTGAAATGTGAATAGCTCAAGGTTATAGGACTCAGTGAGTTAACAGGATGAGATTTGTGGTTTAGCAGGCAGCTTTCTAACATACTGTCATAAATGGACCGAATGAAATACTACAGGCTGTCTTCTTCTAAGAAAGAATCTTTCAGCCTATAGTTGTAATTTCAAAAAAGTTACAGACTTCTAAATATTCTACACATTGATGTATAAGGGTTTGTAAAGGAAATCATGTGAACAAATCATTCCCGTGAAGAAAATCCACGTATACTTATCTGATAGTTCAAAGAAAATCACCCACACAAAAAGAAATTATTTTCATAAATAAGTGATATTTATACCACCTACAGGAATACATTAATATCAAAACTACACTCTTGAAGCCAGACACTATAAAAAAAATTATATCTGATCTACCAATGCCCAATCTGGAAATTCTGCTTTTCTAAATCTTTACACAACCTGCAGGATTAGCAGCACTATAAAATCTTAATGTATATGTATTTAAGAAAAAATTGTACAAAAATATAAACCAGGTTGATGAAAGAGTACTTAATAGCAGCATTGCTTTTCTTGGTTTTTCATGCAGGATTTATAATCACATATTAATCTAGATTCCTTAGGCACTGTTTCTTAAAACTGGAATGTCCATACAAAATATAAAAACTATATTCACATATTCAGAAATTAGTGGTTTCTTTGTTCCTGTCGTATTAGCCATAATGTAGTCCTATGGCAAAGTTTTTCCCACATCTTCCAATATTCACCATTGCCATCTAGCTGAACGAGGCAAAGCCTTTGATAAGCAGTCCCTGTAGATTTTTAACCCTACTAAGCCTTCAGCAAAATCTTCTCTGGTATCAAAAAGGTAAATGAAATTAAGAAGCAATAACATATGGCATGTCTTGTTTCTTTTTTTTTAATCTTTGATCTGGAAAACACACCTACATTGTCTAGTAACTGTGAAACAAACCAAACCTAGTGTGTCCACCATTTGAAGCCTAAAGTCAATGCTTCAAAACAAACAATTAATGTTTTCCTTTATTTAATTCTGATACCAGTCTATTCATGACATTTTAATTGCAACGCTGAGATGACAATGTCAGATGTGCCAATTTGGCATCAGAAGAAGATTAAAACCAAAAGCAGGTGAACATCTATCATTCTAAAACGGTGTTATTTTTACTCAGGTAAGTTTTCCAATGTATTTAAGAGTTGACCTCTATCATGATTTTTTTTCAAGAGCAAAAAGAGAAAATATCACAAAAATAGAAAATAAAGCTAGCCTTCATAAAGTAGAGCATGGACTTTTCAAACAGCAATTCTCTCACTTCCCTATGAACATCAATAGCATTGCAAACCAGACATATAACAAAAAAAGAGAAATACAATGTACCCTGAAAGTAGAAAACAAGGTCAGAGGTGAAGCTTTAGCTAAAAGACTTTCTTTAGACGACAGAGACGACAGCAAATCAAACTTATGCTTTCTTTCTGTTCGAATCCTCATAAAAAAGCGTAATACCTCAGGTTTTTATTTTTAATTTTCCTTCCATGGAGTGCTATATTAACACTTTCCTGCTTTGTTATTTTCAAGCATATTATGCATCAACTGGCACTGGAAAGACTATTAATAAAGAAAAAGAAGGGAAGAAGGAGGAAGAAAAGGCAAGAGGGCTAAAGGGAAGGAGACAGGACAGAAGAGGGGGAGGAAAGATAGGGGAAGGAGAGGGAGAGAAGAGGGTAGAGAGATAGAGACAAGAGACAGAGAGAGGAAGAAAAAAAACAGGAAAGGAAAGGAAGGGAAGAACAACTGGAGGGAGGGAGAGACATGTTTTCATGTCAATCTGGTAAATCTGATTTGGGGTAAGCAACCCTCACTATTAATAGATAAATCTAAAGAAGTTTCATGGCATAAGGCCACTCTAAATGATTTTACTGGGTTCGAGATCAGATATATCTATTCTTATCTTTCATTTACTTTATGATTTCCAAATTTATTATTCTTTTGTCCCTTTTATTAGATAATTCTTATAAAAGTACATCTACTATATTTTTCACTACTAATTTTGTTTGTTTATCCTTAGGAAGTATTCAACTCCTGGTGATTTATTTCTATTTTCCCTAATGTATGTTACTTGTTCCTCTTTGCCTTTTCCCTTTCTCTTCCTAAGTTAAGACATCATCTTATTATAGGAATACATGTGGTAATATTACTGTTTTTTAAGTCCCGTCTTAAAGAAATGAACCAAAAGCAAAGTTGAGTCATTAGGATAATAATCTATTTCAATTACCTGAATTAACCTTATTCAAAGCACACTTCCAAAGGGCAGATTGTTGCTTTACAGAAACAAATGCACTTATTTATAATCAATAGTTGTTTAAATACTTTACAATTATTCAAGACTAATACAGAGAGAATATAAAGCACTTTGACTTTGATCTGGCTGTGTATTAAATAATATATTATTTTAGTCATTTATGAGATTATCACTCACACAATTGCATCTGATTTTTGCTTATTTCATTCTATCTTAAAATGTGCTTAGCCAATAACAAAGGTGTCTACTGTATAACAGAAATCTTTGTGGGAAGCATTAGATTTATAAGTCTATCTAAGAAATAGTGAAGGGATTGGGACTAAATTCATAGTAGGGGGAGGGGAATAAATGGTTCTATTTGTGAAGAGGAGGGGCACAGAACACTGTACAACAATTCTCCCTGAAACATCTGAAAATTGATCTCAGTTTGAGCTGAAGTCCTCACCAGCCTCACCTCAACAAAGTGCCCAAATGACTTTTTAAAAGGGTACAGCTCAAACCGGGGGAGAATGAGGGAAAGGGCAGGTTTGAAACTTACAGTGTTTCTATAATCAATACTCTGCTCCTGAACAAAAGTGTAAAGAGGCACACAAATGTACTAAACCACATTTCAAAAATGACATCGTAATTGCTGGCACTGCCCAGCCTACCCTGGCCTCAGCATTGCCAGGTTTTAAATTTATTTCAAACTGTTCTTCCCAAGTCTGCCTAATTTTTTTTTGTCCAAATAGCAGCAACTTGCAGTTAGTGAACAAAGCTCCAGGATTTTTTTTTACTTACAGCTAAATTTAACTTTACCCATCCAATAAAAAAGAAATAAGGGAGCCTTTATTATCTCCCTGGATTTCTGGGTATGATATCACATCATAGAGAAGTGGTTATTAGAGACAATGGCCTACCAAGGTGAAGTTTGTAATAAAGCCTATTATGTGGTTTCACCATTGACACTAATGGAATGTAACAGTGATTTAGAATGATTTAATGGTTCCCAGGTTGTGCTCTAATAGTGCTCTTTATATTATGATGTATATCACAAAACCTAATGTGGCTGTTGTGATGTATTGACAGTATTCATGCTGTTTCATTTTTTTAGGGGAATTTAAAAAACTGTCAAAGAGGAAAATTAATAGGCTGCAACTGCTTTATTTTCAAGGGCTCTGTTTTTAAATGTATGTGCATAAATTTCCATTTGGTGCCACTCTTAGGCTAATAAATTCATTTGCATTTTTATTCTGAGATAATAAGGAAGTGTGCATGTGTGTACACTTGTGTATTTATGCACTGTATAGTATACATAAGCATTTGAAATCCAACTTGGAGAAGACCGCACTGTCATTTTATAATACACTTACAGAATGGTTCTGTTAGGTTAAAATGCACCTGAAGGAACATTACAGAAGAAACCACAGTTTTGTTACGTAAGATAAAATTATCTCTTTTAAATTGTGAAGCAAAAGGCTACGGATTTAGTACTAGTTCACTAAAAAAAACAAAAACAAAAACAAAAACTACTGAGTAGCTGTCGTGTGAGCTCTTAGATTTCCGAGTAAAAGGAGAATAGAATTATTTGAAAGAGTAGAAGCGAGGCATCATTACGCTCTTGCAGCTTGTAAGCCTCACAACAATGCTTGATCTTTTAAGTATCGAGGCATATTGTGAACTTAAATAGAAGGTAGACAATACTGCAAATTTTAAGCCTATTATTTGTTAGAAGTTGTAAAACTGGAGGGCTGTAGATAAAGGGGAAAGAGTGAGGGTCTTCAAGAGCCTCCACATTCCACCTCTCAAACATCTGATCCTATTTTAAAATAAACATTTTTAAGAGTATTTATTTATTTATTTGAGAGAAAGCATGTGTGTATGGGGGGGGGGGCAGGAACAGAAGCAGAGGGAGAGAGAGAATCTCAAGCAGACTCCCCGCTTAGTGTGGAGCCTGACTTGGGGCTCCATCTCATGACCCTAAGATCATGACCTGAGCCAAAATCAAGAGTAGGATGTTTAACCGACTGAGCCACCTAGGCCACCCCAAAAAGAAATTTTTAAGTAAACTCTACACCCAACATGGGGCTCAAACTCATGACCCTGATCAAGAGTAGCATGCTCTACTGTGAGCCAACCAGATGCCCCTATTTGATCCTATTTCTTAATAATCTGATTAGTTTGTTCTCTTTCTTTGAAATGTATTATTTCCCCCTTTCCCAGGTAGCAATCATTTCTTAAGAAATCTAAAAGACTTTCTATAAATCCTGCTTATGAAATTAAATTTATGAAATTATCTCTTCCTTTCCAGCCCACAGCAATTTCATGTTTCTGATCCCTTTTATAGTTCATATCTAATTCAGTCATTTGCTGTCACATAAGTATATTTTAAGTAAACACATGATAAGCACTTATCATATACTTTCTAGTTATTTGGCAGATTAGTGTGATTCCATACAACTTCACACAACTCTACTGCTAGCCAAGCAGACCATGCCTTCTTATGGAAAAGGAGGCTACCACATTATATTGGCTGGGTATGAGGTCTTTCAGACATTGGATTACTTCAACAAAAAAATAACAACTTGATCATGACAAGAGCTTTTTTCTTAGAGGAAATATACTCCCAAAATTCTACAGTTAATTTATTACAAAGGAAAGGAAAAAAAAAACTACTATTAAAACACATTTAAAAACAAATTTAATTACAAAGGCTCATAACTAGCATTGGAATAAACAGAAAGATTTAATGAAGCAGAGAGTCCAGAAATAAGTTCAAGGACACATTGGAATTTAGTGAATGACAAAGGTGGCAACTGAAATCTGTAGAGAATAGATGTTTTCACTGAGAAATGGTATTTGGACAACTAGCCAACCATTTGGGGAAAAAATGGAAGAAAAATGGTTGCAGCAATTTTTACTTCAAAATAAATACCCAGTAATCAAAGATTTCATTATAAAAATTAAAACCATAAGAGATCTAAAAGAGATCATCAGCTAATTAAAAACATAGTAATTTGTGATGATGAGTATAGAAGGCCATCAAAAATACAGACAAAACCCTAAAACCATAAAGAAAAAAGACTAATAAATTTGACCACATAAAATGGAAAACTTTTGTATGACCAAAGAAAGTATAAACCAAATCAAAGAGCAAAGTAGAGGAAATATTTGCCACAGACAAAAACCTTAGTAAATATGTAAGAATTTTTAGAAATCAATAAAATGTTCAACCCAAGAGAAAGAAAATGATCAGAGGACAGGAGTAATATACAGCACAAAAAAAAAAAGGCAAAAATGGTAAAAAATAAACACAGAATTGCGATATAACAAAAGAAATGTATCATAGTAGTGATGTGATTTTTTTTTCCCCACTTAAAGTTTGACAGTTCCCAATGTCAAGAGTGTGAGGAAACATGCATTCTATATCATTGATGATATCAATGAAATTTTTAAGGCAATTTGCAATATCTACCAATATTATCCAATAAACATGAAAATATGCGTATCTTCATTAGCAATCACGCAAATACAAATTAAAATGAGATTCTGTTATATGCGCCAAAGAATGACTAAAATTAGTAAGACATTTAATACCAACTACTAGTAAGATATAAAACAGCAGAGACTTTCTTATAATGTTAGTGGGGAAATAAATTGGTACAACCAGTTTGGAAAATTGGTATCATCTTCTTAATTGAATATATGCATAATTTATGACCCAGCAATTCAACTAGTCATACAACCAAAAAACTTGCATATTTGCACTCTGTTGAGACTGTTATTTGTAATATCCCCAAAATGGAAGCCCAAATATTCATCTGTCATAGTATGGATAAATTATTCAGTAGTATTCACAAAATGAGCACTGTACAACAATGAAAATGACTCAATGACTGATACACACAACTACAATGAAGAATTTGTCAAATATCAGGTTAAGTAAAAGAAGCTAGATACAAAAGTGATTCCATGTATTTAAAGACGAAACAAAATTTAACTTTAAAGTTAGAAGTCAGAATAGTGGAGAGGGAGGAAGAGGAAGGAAAAAAAAAAGGTGGGAATAGCAACTGGCAATGGTCCAAAGGATGCTTCTTGATTGCTGCCCATTTCATATTTCCTGACCTGCCTAGTAGTCACTCACTTGTGATTATTCTGTGAGCTTTATGTTTTGTGCAAATGATCTAAATGTGTTTTATACTTTACAATAAAAAGTTTATAAAACATGAAAGAGCAGGTTAAAGATAAAAGAATAAAGAGATACTAGTTATAATTTTTAATACTCAAAAAAAACCCTGTAGGTTGTCATAATGGCCCTTAATAATAACAGTAGCTTCTAAGCCAGTAATTTAAGAAAAGAAATGTAAACAGATACAACTGGATAGTGAGTTAATCATCCATTGATTTTTAACTTGTTGATACAACTCTACCATTAAACATAGAATTATAAAATTCACAGATAATTAATTTTTTATACACACAAGTTTTCTCCCTTCTTATCCTCATTTTAATTAAGAATATGGAAGAAACTCTGATGAACATAAACAGACTAAACATTTTTATGGCTAATAAGCTTAATGACTTTTCACAACTGTGTACCTTTGGTGGGATTCTCTTCATATTGTGGGAGTTGTTCTGGGTGTTAATCCCTGATGAAAAGTCCAGGCCTGAAGAGAATAAAGATATTCTGTACACTCACTTAACCAATGCAATGTTTATCAAACTCCTAGTATATTCTGATTACAATAAGAAATAAGAATAAGAAATAAGACATAGTTTCTGATCCCATGGCCTTAGAGATCAATTTAATAGGAGATGAGCCCACATGAAGATCACTTTGTTTACACCATACTACATGGTTGACCTTTGGAGTCTTACCTTTCCTTAAAATGAAAAACAGGATTTCGATTTGGAAGAGCATCGAGGGGATTTCCTCACATGGGGAAATCATAGCATCATCACTCCTGTTATGGAAAAGATGCAGTCTTGCTGGGAGAGCATGGGTCTCTGAGCCAGAAAGAACTTGTTTTAAATACAGTACTGGCTTCCCTGAGTCTCAATAAAGACAGCTTAAGAAATAAAAATGATTATCTCACAATTCTGTGTCCATTAATTGGAGTTATACAGACTGACTGGCTAACTCTAGGTGCTTAATAAACTTCAGCTACCTTCTCCCCTTTCAACTGTGTGCTATAGTTATTTGTCTAGGGTCTCACCTCCCATATTGGTCTGTAAGCTTTCTGAAATTAGGGATCACATCTTATTCTTCTTTATACCCCTTACAGAGCTTGGCATAATGCCATGTGCGGAGCTGAAATTCCATATTTGCTGAAGGAATGAAATTTTTTCAACCACATATTGACTATGAGAAATGAAGATAAGATATATGCCCTTAATTCTGTTGAAGCTAAAGGAGAACTTACTCAATTAACCCAAACCGAATGATGCTTTACTCACATTCATTCTACAGAAAACTAAATATATATTTAACAATTGTCATTAGGAACATGAAGTTATTATACAAAGAGTGAAAAGTGACTCACTGAATTTCATAAGGAGATGGGAGGAAAAAAGTTTCAACTCATTCAAGAAGCTTTTAATACAATGTGTAGGTATAGACTGATTTTTTTGTTCTGCTTGTAGAATCAAGTTATTCCTTTATAGTCATAATGCTTTTTGCAGATACACATGATCCTAAATTTTGGAATTTTGTATAAAATATACCCTCACCAGAAATAGCTTAGCTATTTGATGCCAGGACGTAAAAGGAATAGACAAATTAATGCCAAGGTCCTATGAAGCCCTATGATTCTCTGACCTATTTGGTTTTCCCTTCTAGTTCACCTCTTAGGAAAGCTTTGAAAACTTTAAACAGATAATTAGACAACTACAGAAAGAACTCTAAAGCTGTCCAACCATTCCTCTTATTCTACAGTGGTACATCATAATGAAGAGTATCAATGTTCTAGGTGACAAAGGTCACCTATATATATGATAGGTAATAATCATACCATTATGTGCTAATAGCACACTATATCCCATCCTACTGTATTTGAACTTTCCATGAAAACAATAGCCTGTGGTGAAACAGCTTGTCATGGATACTAATGAAAAATTGCCTGAGACATCCTGATGGGTTTCCTCCTGCATTCATTCTGCCCTTAAGGTCTGGGAATTCACTGAACACAAAAGGAAGATTTTCCTGTCTCTTCTATTTTGGCAAGAACTGTATACTAATTCAGAATGCTTCAAGTGGGAAAAGTAAATAACACATGCAGAATGGTTTTTAAAATACAACCTACACTGATTAATCATTTTAGAGTGCTGAATGGCCGGAGGACATGTTGGTGGAGAGGGGAATGTCATTTGTTTTTGACACCGAAGTTATTTCAAACTTATGAGCAAATAGATGTTCCTCTGTGTTTCTCGTTTTTGTAAAGCACCTTCCCTGTGGAGAGTGGGCAGAGTCCTACAGAACAGAAATCGGCAAAATGCCTCCCCATGTAACCTTAATGTCCTCTAAAAATAATAGTGCATTATCATCACGGGAGCCTTCTCTTTCCAAAGACTCTATGTAATAGGTTTAAAAAAGTAAATGGAGGAATGACTAAGAAATACAAAGATTCTTTGTGAGATAATAAAATACAATTTGAATAATTATTATTCCATTTTGATTCTTCAACTTTGGGTCAATTTCTAGTGCCTCAATTAGCAAAATCAAAATAACAAAAAATGGCAATTTCCTGCATGCTCTCTTAGGTGTTTTTTTTTTTTCATTTGCAGCCTCTAGCAATAATTATATTTTCCAAATGCAAAACACCTCATTTAAAATTGAAGCTTCCCAGAAGTTTGCCAACTCTTACGTCTCGAAGTAGCAGAAACAAGTAAATCTTTTTTTCTGACAACTTCCCCTGTTAAAATTCCTTTTGGCACATGCACCGAATGTGAATCAGCCACCATGCAAATAAATTTCTGTCGATACTTTTTTTCAAACACTTTCTTATTGTAAAATATCTTGCCCGTTGGAGTAAAAGAAAAAGAAGGGTTTACAAGTCAGATTACTAGCACACTTCTAATTTATACTTTGCATGGATAGCCTTTAAGCCACAGTTGACTATACATATATATGTTATGTATACACACACACACACACACACTCACTAGCTGGAAACAATTCATCAAGTAAGTTACCCCCTTTCCTTTCAAATCCACTTATATTACTAAAAGGTTGAGTAAAGACCTCTGGGGAACAAGGGCAATTTTTGACATGGGTCTCAACAGATTAAACTATGCAGGGACAATATAGAATACATTGGAGCAATAACATTATCACATCATAGGCTGATTGAGAGGCATTTCCTTGCATTTCTGTCCTTTTACCATAAGCCAATAGTAGCCACAGGCATTTGACTGGAGAGCCTGGAGGATTGACAGGCCTGGCAGTCATTACACGCTGGATTGAATACTAGATTACTCCAAAGTGGCTGAGGGTCAGGGATCAGTGTGTTCCCTTTTGGCACTAAATGACTTTAATATCCTTACTGTATTAGTCAATTACTTTAAAGCTGCTGCTCTCTGAGCTCTCTCTGCCCCCCTGCAGTTTACTATGGACATTTGAATTGCTCCCATACTTAACCCCCACATCTGCTTTCAGCTGTCAAAAGAACAGTGCTATCAGTGGAGCTATTGACAATATGAAAAGAACTGAGATACTTGCTGGAAGTGTCAAGAGGCTCTTTCTTTTGGCTGCTTGGTTTAAAAAAATAAAAAACTAAATAACTCAGTTATAAAGGTGGTCCTCAGAGAAAAGGAATTCAGCATCTTTAATCTATAGGCATGTAAAGTGACCAATAGAAAAAAATGGTGGAGTTAACTTTTTTTTTTTTTACCACTTACTTCCATAAACTATGCATCATCTATGCGAGTTTTCATTAATTTTTGTGAACACACACTTTGAATACAACCGTGAAAGAGTGTGCACCTGAATGAGGACCTGTATCATAGTCTTTATTTTACTTCACAATGGTTCCAGCGATAGTGGAGAATTATACTGCACTTCTCAATTTACTGGTGCAACACAGTGAAGAATTTTATATCACAGCCACTGAACTTTAAAAGGTCTGGCGTGGCTTGGTGTTAAACCAACATGTCTAGATTAAATATGGACTAAGCTGATTTGAAATTTAAAACTACTTGAAAGTCATGCCTTCTCTGTTTCAGAAAAAGTGCTATGATTCCCACACAAGAGCACATATGTTGAGCGGGCCCTGACTCTGTGTGTGTGTGTGTGTCTGTAGAGTCTGCTTTCATGTGAGTGTCTGTGAGAGCACATGTAAGTCACAGCGCTAGGATGATAATAAAGGACATCCCAGGAAATTGCTGAAAGATTCTTAAGAGAGATTTCATACAGAAATTAAAAAATGAGACAGAAACTTACAAAGATTAACACACCGTCATTAGCTTACTTATACCAGAATCTGGGGAAAACCACTAATTTCCTATTTATAGGGCCTCCTTTCAGTAAGAAGATCTAATGATTTGATCAAAAAGTACTCCTTAACTATTTTACTAAATTTTCATTATTGATTTTGACTTTTGTGTATACTAAATTATATACAGATATAAGCAATTCTTCACAACATAAAATTTAAGCAAAGGCTTTATTTTCCTAAAATAATGATCGAATTAACGAACACAATGGGAACTTTTTTCACTTGTATCCAAACATTTGAACCTATAAGCTATGATTTCAGGGACCATCCACCTCTCTTATTTAGAAAAGATTCTTCTAAGATATGAAAATATACCATAAAACATAATGTCAGCAGAAACAAGATAGAGCCAACCCAAGACAAAAATAATAAAGAAATTGCAAGTTTAGACTGTAACGAAGTCATTAGAAACAACAATTTTTCTCATCAGTGGCATTTTTAAGACAATATAAAGGGGAAATAGGATGAAATTATAAGATTTGGGAACTGAGCTGTATTATTCGCTAAATACAAAGATTTTAACTTAATTGTTGAAAATTATTATCAACCCAATCCTAAAGATTTAAAATATACCTTTAAACTTCCAAACAATATATAGGTTTCCAAATCGTATCATTTCAAACCATTTTCCCCTTAATTAAAAATGTAATTTTTTTCATTAGTCTAGCTTTTATGAGCATAGATCTTATATGTAAACATGGAATAAGCTACATATACTTGAGCCCTCAAAAGCTGATTATGACTCCTATCACAAGAAAGCAGACAGACCAGAAGACAATAATATGTATTTCTTTTCAGTGGACATCTACTAAAAATACAAAGATTTGCCTTGGGAAATGAATCTCATGATTTTGCTCATTTAAAATTTAGTCAGCAAAGGACCCTTAAAAACTTAATACCTCTTGGCAATCATGGGTCATTAGCACTTTCCATTCATTTATATTTTGTTGTGTTTTGGGAATTGAGTATTCTGGGGAAGAAAGGTAGCCTGACAAGAAAGTGATTGAGTCAGCCCCCTTGATAGTTGGGATGACAGAAGGTGAAGAACTGTAGCTGCAGCTGACAACTTCTTTAATATGAATCACTTATAAATATTTAGAATTCATAATTCAACAATAACTATATTGGTCGCACATAAACAGAAGCATGTGATGGTTTGTTTGGAATCCTGATCACTACTGTTTTGAAAGGAGCGTCTTTCTATTAGGAAATGTTTTTAGCCAATTCATTTGGAAAAGACTATTCTTTCGTAGGTCTCATCATTATCTAATAGATAGCTTCCTCTTGCAGTTTACCTATCATATTTTATTTTTTGCAAGAAACATAGTTTGCATGACCAAAGATTAACTTCCTCTTCCAGTCTGTCATGATGTTTATTTAGGTGGATAAATTTAAATTATATTTCCACTAGAATACATTACAAAGTAAATTTAGTACTTTTTTTTGCAATACCATACACTAGCTACCTTTTAAACATAAGAATTACCATCACTGCAAAATCTGTAAAGGAAAATATT
The DNA here is from genome assembly GCF_011800145.1 of Mirounga leonina. NCBI lineage: Eukaryota > Metazoa > Chordata > Mammalia > Carnivora > Phocidae > Mirounga > Mirounga leonina. The sequence continues at coordinate 57,128,782 of NW_023270451.1, forward strand.
GTGAAATACAAAAATCTACAATAATCTGTTAGTGTTGCATCTAATTTTCATTTTCACAGATTTCATTATTGCTTCCCTGATGTAACCAGGAGGATTTAAATGACCAATGGGGTGGATACTCCTTTCTTTCTGACCTGATGAGTAATGAGGTAGACAACCTCCTGACTCATTATGCCTTCAATTGTGGAGTGGGAGTGCAGTTAACTTTCATAGCATAGAAAAAAGTACATATCATTTATGACAATGAAATATAAAACACGTGGAATTATAATTTATGCATTTTAACATCTTTACTCAGTAATTACACAGAAAATTCACTAACAACCAGGATCTTTAAGAGTTTCCTCTCTATTATAGCACAAAACATAAATATTTTATATTCACGTGAGTATACATCATTCATACTTCCTGATTTTAGAAAGAACATTATAATTTCTGAAACAGAGAATATAGCCACTGGAAGGTACACTGGTTTTAAAAATAGACTCCCTTTAAGCAGTGAGAAAAGTTTACTTCAGAAGTAGCATAAATAAGGGTAAGAAAGCTTTTTAAAAATGTGGTCTTTTCTTTAACAACTATTTCTGAATCCTTCCTGCTTCTCTTATGAAAATGTATGTGTGCACACATGTACATGTTTAGTAATTCTGGTGTAAAGAAATCGAGAGTTTATAGGGAAGTATCAGAATCATTTAAAATGTCTATTTCCCTTTGAATTTGTATCATACATAAATAATAATAAGACTCCACAGAATCTACTTGTCATGTATCATACTTCGGTATGTAAACAATTTACTGACTGGCTTTGCATGAGAGTAGGGCTCATAATTTTCAGTCTGAAAATGACATATACAAATAAAGGAACTAAAGCATGGAAAGTAACATATTTTGGTCTTGTGACTAATGGTAACCTGGTGCTATTGAATTACTGAACTGTGTCTGAGAACTAATGAGAAAATTTTCCCAAGGGAATCTTTATCCAGTGCACTTGAAGAGCACCTCAGGGACCTATTCCGAGTCTGTCACCTTCCCCGTCTCATTGACACTCCACTTCTTTACCACCATTACACTGTGCAACCATTTCACTTCACACCTCACGATTAGAATATTAAAAGGAGAGAATACTATACGACTTGTTCCAGATAGCAGAGTTGTTTTTGACACTTAGAATAGAAATTGTCACCAGAATATCACAAAGACATGAGAGTCTCCAACTGAGTAGAACATTCTAAAGCTTAAAGCTATTTTATTTTACAGCTAATGAAAACTTCCAAGAAATCTCTTAATAGCACATAATTCATTTACTCAGAGTTATTTAAGGGCTGCATAATTTTAACCACAAAGAATAACTGTACTTTTGCCGTTACAAAAAAAATGATTCTGCCATAGATTTTAGCTTGGGTCATTATTATATTGATATTTTGTTGGTTATTGTTTCATTTGATCTTATGTATACTTGGATAGAAGGTATGCTCCTAGACAGAGGGTGGCATTCTTGTATCGGGTGGTAGTTAAGATTAGCACTGTTACCCACAGAGGTCTTACTGTAGTCAACAAGGGCAGTGTTATTACTTCTAGAACTAAGAAGGACATACTTAATGGAATACTCCTACTTTCTGATACAAAGGAATAAAGAAGGGGGAAAGATAAGACCATTTAAGAATAGCTCCCACTATTACAGTGCTATATATATATGTATATATATATATATATATATACATATATATATATATTTGTTTTAGCAATAAATTTTTAATTAGGGAATTCTCTTCGGAAAAATGAGAGTTATTTTTTTTAATCAGAGGCAAAATCCCTCCTCCCAAAAAGATAAAATTAGTACGGATATGTTATTTTTGCCTTTCAAAAAACATGATGACTGCCTCCGTGGCTTTACTATATTCCTATAGCAGAGTAAGCATTATTATTTACATTGCTGAGGTCAGGCTATTCAATTAAGACCATCACACAATCATGCAAAAGACCCTCCCATGCACATTTTGGGTTGGAATTTATTAGTTCTGCCAATGACCTTAGCAGTTATCTGTATTTTGCAAATATAATTTGCATAATAAATAAAATCCCCTTATTAATAATAGTACTGCTACACTTGCTTTTGCCTCAAATTAGCCAATCTACACTATTTTTAAGGAATGGTCAAATTCATATGCTTACGTGGCCAAATGTAGACAAATATTTTAGAGACAATATTCTACAGAATGATACACTTCTGGGCGCCTGGGTGGCTCAGTCGTTAAGTGTCTGCCTTCGGCTCAGGTCATGATCCCAGGGTCCTGGGATCGAGCCCCGCATCGGGCTTCCCGCTCAGCGGGAAGCCTGCTTCTGCCTCTTCCACTCCCCCTGCTTGTATTCCCTCTCTCCCTGTGTCTCTCTCTTCAAATAAATAAATAAAAATTAAAAAAAAAAAAAAGAATGTTACACTTATTCCATTCTCCTTCCATAACAAAGTCTCTTTTTTCTATAGTTCAAGATATTTCATTATTGGAACTCATTTGGTCTAGAAACAAATGTAGTCCTGGTTTGGTCACTCAGGTTTACACTGTGAATGTGCATGCTGGAATTTGGGTTTTTTTTAATTTTCATTCCTGAATTGACCTGATATATTGTTATTCCCATGTCAGAACCTTATTGCAGAACACAAAGGGATTAACGTAAATTCTGAAGTTCCCTGGTTTCCTTCAGGACACACCCTCCTTAGAATCCATTTGTAATGGAGCATTTTAGATAGAGTTATCTATGGAGAACTATCTATCCATTTTTATTGAAGATTGATTTATTATTATTTATTTGAGAGAGAGTGCAGGAGGAGGGAGGGAGAGGAGCAAAGGGAGAGGGAGAGATAGTCTTAAGCAGACTCCTCCATATTGAGCGTGGAGCCCAATGTGGGGCTCGATCTCACAACCCTAAGATCACAACCTGAGATGAAACCAAGAGATGGACAATTAACTGACTGCAACCCAGGTGCCCCTGGAGAACTATCATTTTGAAGGAAGACTTAAGAAAAAATTCATGTAAGTTTATCAGTCTAATATGTAAATCCAGGGAAAAGGAAAAGGATGAACTGGACTCGGGATCCTGGTATCATTTATGCTTTCAGTGTTCACTGAGCATTTGCTTTTGCTACCTCTGATCCACTTTACAATGTAAAAGGTGGATAACAGTTGATCTTATCCCTCTGTCTCATGGATCTTTCTTTCCATTGCAAAAAGACATATAAGAGCTAATTTTGGCTCTTTTCCTCTACTACAATTCTAAAAACATTATTCTTTTGATATATAATGTAAGTCTGTCACCATGTCTATTAATTTAATGTGACAGAATCAAAAGATAAGGACCAGAAAGCTCTAATTTCGGGTTTAATATCTGTATTTAAGTACTCAAGTATTATAGTGATATTTGCCTGGCAAGTTGACTTTAGAATGCTTTTCCACATAGTATCTTGAGCTTAAGTAGATGAAACCTTGTGACTCTTGAGTGGTAATGATTCAAAATATAATTCACATGAGGGAGTTAAACACACACTTATAATAAGCCTACATGAGCCGTCCATTACAAGGGTTTCCTTCATTTTCTATGCCAGAGTCACAAACTAACTTCAAACTTTGTCCCAGAGATGAAATCAAAAGTTCACCTCACATACATGAAAAGGACATCTCTACAGATTTAAACCAAGACTCAATTATTCAGGAGCAGCTTATTTGGCTTGTAGCTAAGTCAAAGTTTGCTACTTCTGGGCATGTTTGACTATAGGGAACTCGCCCTCATTTTCATCCCTTAGCCTGTTCTGAAGTATGGGAAAAACACACAACTTCATTTTTACTCATGTGGTTTTGAATGGGCTCTTATTTGACTCATCTTCTTTAGAAGTGGAAAAAAAAAATAAGAAAGCTTTTACATGTGCAGGGATTTGGGGATTTAGTCTCTTTCTTCTCTTTTCCATTTCTTCTTCCCCTTGACAGAATTTCCGGTCTTCAGGCATTTGTAAGGTCTCTGCTTTACTCTTTCAAACCAATCCCTGATACATGGGTGGGGAGACGGGGGATACTGGAAGCAGGAAATGGATTCCTATCCGTAGGACAACTCAGAACTTTGGGGATTGCAGGTCACCACCCCAGGCAGAACACTTCAGCTGAAAGTGTCTCAACACAGCTTAGGCCAATAGGATGGAAGCATTTCAGGGAACGAGTCTTTTTAGATCCAATATACTAAGGTGCAAAACTCTATCCTGGCACACTGCTCTACACTGCATACACTCTTAAAACCTACTTTTTTTCCTTTTTAACTTGTTACCTCCAGTACACTTGCTATGTAAGTTTTTAATTTCAGTACTACCCTAACCATGCAAATGAGACCTTTTTGGGAAAACAACAAATAAAAAGAGATGTACTCATCTCACCAAAGATCCAGATAATGTCAGAGGAACCACACTCTTAAAAGGGAACAGAGAGGGGCGCCTGGGTGGCTCAAGTCGTTAAGCGTCTGCCTTCAGCTCAGGTCATGATCCCAGGATCCTGGGATCGAGCCCCGCATCGGGCTCCCTGCTCAGCAGGAAGCCTGCTTCTCCCTCTCCCACTCTCCCTGCTTGCGTTCCCTCTCTCGCTGTGTCTCTCTCTGTCAAATAAATAAATAAAATCTTATAAAAAAAAAAAGGGAACAGAGAGTCTTGCTAGTGAAATTAGGAATGACTGCAAAATGATTTCTTCAAAGGATAAAATGTATGTGCCAGTAGAAAAGGTGTGTGAAAACTCTGAAACCACTTTTGACTCATGATTGAATTCATGCAAAAAGAGCCAATTTGAACTTCATTTATCAATCAGTTTGATTCACAGTAAGATAATATAAAATAGAGGGTCATGTTTTCCATTGCTAAAGTTTTCTACATTAGTACATTTGGTATTTTATTTTTAGTGTCAAAGAACTGAGCTGACACTTTGCATCAGAGTCAATTTATTTCAGCAAATATTATAAATTGATACCTGGTTTATATTTCTGTTGTTTTGATAATCCATGGCTGAACTGATTTCCCCCACACTATACTCCTATAACTTTAAAGTGTCATTTGAGAACAGAGAGATTTTATTTTCTCATGATCTTAGGCAGTTGAAGAAAAAATTCTTTGAGGTGTTTTCGGAGAGATTTCTTTTTGGCTATGTCTATACAGTGTCCAAATAAACAGTGAAAAGTTGAAAAGTTCAGTCAATTCCCTGTGTTATTGGCTTTGTAGATACCAAATAAGAGCTTAACTCTAAACAATATACTAACATTTTCAATTAAAGTAACTTGTCAATTTAGTCCAATTAGTCAAAACCTTTGTGCACATTGTTAAAAGTCTTTAGCTATTCAAAGACATATTTACACAGGGGTAGAGCCTCTGAACTTTGCAAATCTAAATTCAGTACTACATAGGCCTAGGTCTAGTGTTTTTCCCTCTTTGATTTTCTTAGTTTTCTCCATAAAATCCAAATACAAAAATGAAAAGTAATTAGAATTTTTTTCTCTACTAGTTTCCCATTGAAGTCTAGATTTAGGGGCTCTTTCCTCTATGCAAATCACCAAATATCTAGGAGCTAACTACTGAGAAATGTAGATAAATGAAAATCTCTGCTTTCAAGGAGCTTTGCATTAGTGAGGGGAGACTGCCTCCAACTGACTTAATAACAAATACCATTTTCAAGGAAATTAATTCAGAGGTACAAGCAACATTTTGAGAAAAGTACAAAGAATGAGCAAAGAGTTTTTGGAAGAATAAGCACTAGTGCCCAGATTTAAGGGATGAGATTTAAAATTCAGGGGAAGGGCATTTAGAATAAAAGAATAAGTAAAATATTAACTTACATGAGCAAATGAGTCTCTGTTCTAGTGTAGACTGTGTAGAGAGACATAGTGGATATTTCAGAACCTGAAAGGGAACAATGAATAAAATGATTATATCAAATTATTTACGACAGACTCTGAAACAAGATATTTTATAATCTTTTTTTTAACAAAAATTCCATGTTTAAAGCTTTTAGTGTGTGACTAGTCAGTTTAATTTCACTCTTAGGTATAGCAAAGTATTTGCAGGCTGTAAATCACTCACTGGGAAGTCAAATTTATCTGACTCACATAATAGTGAAAAAGATTTTAAGAAATTTCTAAAAATGTTAGAGAAAATTTTCAAAAATTTTTAAAGAATTTTTTTTAAAAATTAGGAAATTTCTAGCTACAGAAAAGTATATGTGTTAAAACTTAGGAATTTTATATCTAAAGAGAAGGGAGAAAAATATTATCCCACCAAAAATAGGTATAGATGCATTACCCATTATTCTTTTTGACAGTAAGGATCAGAAAATGGATTTTCCATGACTAAGAACTTCAGGGATGAATCATTAAGGGTTCTCAGTTATGATACCCAAAGTGTTTTCCAATTCTGTGGCTCTGTTGGTATTCTGGGACCATTTTGCTGGACACACTGAAACCACACTTCAGCAAAGCAAAGGCACAGTGCTTCCTGGATTCAGTCTACCTTCTGGGATTCAAAGAGGAGAATGAAGGCAACTAATTTAATTCTTGGAACATTAACTAGTTGTGAAGTCTTTGTTGATATGATTCTGGGCACGTAGTCATAGATGGAAATGAAACAGAATCCCTCTCAAAAAGTCCATCAAAGCATTTCTTTCATCTGTGTGTGTTGCTTGTTGAGAAGTTTCCAACCACAAGGATCATACTACTTACACTCTCTGCCAAACTATTTTGAGTAAGTAGCATCCAGCTCATGGGACTCAATGCTAAATTAACACTGAAGTTTCTCAAATTCATCCTAATTGTTCTTAGGTTTCAAACTGGCATTCTTTGGAACCCTTGATGAATCAGAGGGCTCCAGTGATGGGGTTCCAAAATACACTGTAGAAATACCACATTCTGCCAAGAGAGAGGATACAAGCTTTCTATCTGATTTGGTGACCCAGTTGTATGGTAAGACTGGAAGATAGTGCTATACCAGGGATTCCGGGTTGAAAATACCCTCTGGAGAATACTAGAAGTTTGTATGTGCTGGCTATCACTTTTCCAATTTTATTTTTATTTTACAGATGTAATTTTTTGGTAAAGACTTAATTGAGAGCTTGGGTATTCACATATAACAAATTTAAATTTGACTTTTTGAAATCCATTTTCTTAAAGGAAATTTGACCAGATGCCATAAGGAACTTCCCACTTGCCCCTTTCTACATGCTCCAATCTCCAACCATGGTTCTTCCCTCCGTATTCTCTTCTTTGCTTTATTCACATTTTTTTCTGTCCTGACTCATATCAACATTGTCATATTCTTTTTTTTTTTTTTAAAGATTTTATTTATTTATTTGACAGAGAAAGACACAGCGAGAGAGGGAACACAAACGGGGAGTGGGAGAGGGAGAAGCAGACTCCCTGCCGAGCAGGGAGCCCGATGCGGGACTCGATCCAGGGACTCCAGGATCATGACCTGAGCCGAAGGCAGTCGCTTAACCAACTGAGCCACCCAGGCGCCCCAGCACATCGTCATATTCTTAAACATAGAAGTTAAAACAACTAAGTGTTTTGCTGTCCCAATCTAGGTAATGATTGCATAAGGTCATTTCATTCCTTTTCAAATGGGCCCTTCTAACTCATTTCCTATTAAGAGACTCTTCAAATGTTTTGGTGACTTCCCCTGGAAATGAATTGTAAAAATATCATGTATCACCTTGGAAATGTTTTTTCATCTGAAACTTTTCATAATTTTCATAAGCTTAAGCAGCTGTAAATATTACAATTTCTAGTATATTCTAAATAGCACAGTTTAAGTAGAGTTTAAATCAATTTAAATTTAGAATAAATAATTATGTTAAAAGTACATTGAGAAGCATATTAGGAATGGTGGAAAAAGGCCTTCTGAAAAATCTACTCCTCCACAGAAGCAGTGAGAACACTGGCAAAAATAATCAAAATCAACTTTCCCAGAATCTAAGAAATTTAACCAAAGGCTTGCAACAATCCAAGGAGCATCGGTCAAGAAAAATGGCTAAATCTCAGTAAAAACATGAGCTTTGTGTCATTTTAGCTTTCCCTATTCCCATCCTCCTCTCCCCAGGTCCACAGCACTCTTGAAAACCAGCAGCCTCACAGCTAAGGTGGCTGTAGAAATGAGCAACCTAGTAGCCACTGGAAGAAATAGACGGGTTTGGAGATCCTAAAAAATTCCACAACCAGAAAAATATCACAGTTTTGAAGGTTCTCTAAAAAAGTTCCATTCTCAAGGTTTGCCTTTATGTGATCTGACTCAGAGCTTGCTCTGTGTGAACAGCCATATTCCTAGAGCATTTGTTGAAAGTGATTAGTGGCAATTATTTAACATTAAAGCAGCCTGAGGTGGAGTACTAGTCAGTGCTAATAAGAAGCTGAATAAAAATCTTAAAACGAAGGGGTGCCTGGCTGGCTCAGTTGAGAGAGCAGGTGACTCTTGATCTTGGGGTCTTGAGTTTCAGCCCCATGTGAAGCGTATAGATTATTCAAATAAATAAACTTTTAAAAAAATCTTTTTTTTTTTAATTTATTTATTTGACAGAGGGAGACACACAGCGAGAGAGGGAACACAACCGGGGGAGTGGGAGAGGGAGAAGCAGGCTTCCCACAGAGCAGGGAGCCCGACGCAGGGCTCGATCCCAGGACCCCAGGATCATGACCTGAGCCGAAGGCAGACGCTTAACCGACTGAGTCACCCAGGCACCCCAACTTAAAAAAAGTCTTAAAGGAAAATCTGGAGAAAGATATTTCTAGCTGTAAAGATATATTCCTGAGAATCTAGAATACCAAGCACATGTGCAGAGCTGCACACATCTCAAGATAAAACTGAGAATGTCCTAATCATTCATCTCTAGATGACCTTGAGGCTCTTCCCAAGTAGGAACAGAGGCCAAGGCGGAGTAGACTGCCTGCTGGAGCTCTGAAGTACACCTTCAAACCCAGGGAACCACTTGGCAAAGGCTTGGAGATTAATTAAAGACATATGGGGTAATCTCTGTCCCATCATTAACCGACCACTCAGCTCACTAAGCAGAGATTTCAGTGCCTGCACACAACAAAATACAGACTTCACAAACTTAGTCCAGTGAAATCACTAAACAACAACAACAAACAAGGGTGCCAAGTAAATTCGATGAGTAAAGAACAGTCTTTTTAACAAGGGGTGCTGAGCAAGTGGATATCTACATGCGAAAGAATGAAACTATACCCCTAAATCGCAAAATATACAAAAAATAACTGAAAATATATCATAGACCTAAATGTAAGCACTAAAACTCTAAAATTCTTAGAAGAAAACTTAGGAGTAAATCTTTATGACCGTGGGTTTGGCAATTTCTCCATAGATATGACACCAAATGCACAAGTGACAAAAATAACAGATTTCTTAAAAATTAAACCTTTTATGCTTCATAAGACACCATCAAGAAAATAAAAATACAACCCACAGAATAGGAGAACATATTTGCAAATTGTGTATCTAATAAAGTACTTGTATGTAGAACACAAAAGAACTCTTACAGGTCAACAATAAAAAGACAAATAACCCAATTAAAAATGGACACAGGATTTAAATAGACATTTTTCCACAGAAGATATACAAATGGCCAATAAGCACATGAAAAGATACTCAGTATCATTAGTCATTAGGAAAATGAAAATCAAAAGCATAATGAAATATTTTATACCTCTGGAATAACTAAAAATAAGAAGAGACATTAATAAATTTTGTTAAAAATATGAAGAAGTTGGCATGCTCCTACATTGCTAGTGAGACAACCTCTTTAAAAAACACGTCAGCAGTTCCTCAAAATATTAAACATATAATTGCTATATAACTCAGCAATTCCAGTCCTAGATATATATCCAAGAGAACCGAAAACAAATGTCCACACAAAAACTGGTACATGAATGTGCACAGTAGCATTATTAATAAGAGTGCAAAAAGTAGAAAAATAACAGATCCCCATCAACTGATTAATAAAATGTAGAAATCCATAAAATGAAATATTATTTGGCCATAAATAGGAATAAAGATCTGATTCACACTATAACATGGGTGGGTGACCCTTGAAAAAATTATGCTAAATGAAAGAAGCCAATCACAAAGACCATAAATGGAGGATTCCATTTATATGAAATGTCCAGAACAGATAAATATGAAGAGACAGAAAATACATTAGCAGTCCCAAGGGGAAAAAAATGGAGAATAACGCTAATAGGTACAGTTTTTTTCTTTGGGATGATAAAGATGTTCTACATTTAGACAGTGGTTATGGTTGCATAACTTGTCACTATGCTAAAAACTGTATTGTATACCATGAAAGGAGACTTTTTATGATCTGTAAATCCTGTCTCAATAAAGCGGTTACTTAAAAAGTAAATGAACAGATTTTATTTATAGTCAGAAATTAGGCATTCAGTCAACCTCTTCAGCGCGGGAGGGGATGCTATATTATCAATTTAGTGTTTCCTGATTAAAAGTGAGGCTGAATAACTTTATAAGTGTTTATTAGACATTTGCACTTACTTCAACTGTTTAGTGATTTGATTTTTTTAAATTTTATTTTATTATAATTAATGTATAAAAATTACCTACTTAATAATATCAGTGATCAAATAAATTGAAAATACTTTCCTAATTTAAGGCTTAATTTTTTGTTTCTAGTATTGATTTACATACAAAACTTCAAAATTCTATATACTAAAATCCATTTATTTCTTTTTTATGATTTGTTATTTCATTTTTATAAAGACCCTGCTGTTGTAATATCATAAATACTTGCTTATTTTTGTCTTGTTCTTTTCCAGATTTATGTTGTATTTCATTTTTTAAAAAATCTGGATTATATTTTAAGGTATGATATATTTTGGGGAATGTATGGTTAAAAATAATTGCCCTAGCAGTATTTAGAAAATATTTCATCAATTTGCACTGATTTAAAACATCATTTTTATCACATATTCTAGTTTGTTTTTTTTAAAAGATTATTTACTTATTTGACAGAGAGACAGACAAAGCACACAAGCGGGGTAGGGGGCAGAGGGAGAGGGAGAAGACATATACCAGTTTTTTATTGATACTTAGGTTTGATAAGTTTTCTCTTCGTGTACTGGTATTTCCCTATTATTTACTGTACTTTTTATAATGTATTTTAATATTTAAAATCCAAGTACATTAAATAAGCTATTTTTTAAAGAATTATCTTGGCTATTATCAACAATTTAATCTTAAATGTGAACTTTAGATTTATTTGATAAAGTTTCCCAAGACTTTTTATAGGGATTTTGAGTCACGGTACACAGTGTTTAACTGAGAGGGTCTGTAATTATACAGTCTGAGACAATATTTAATTGTGTCATCTACTTCTCAAAACCTCAGTTTCTGCAAATCATAATAATTAAATATCTTAGCCAGTAAGATACTGTAAGTCTCTAAAAAGCATGCATACACCTACACATATTACTTAACACAATGTCTACCCCAGAGTAAAGCATTTTTAAAAAGCTATATGGTGTTTTTTAGAAATTTTACATGGATTTATAAATTATTTAAGTGAATAATTAGTATCTTAGATTTAGTATGTTTCTAATTCAGGAAAACAACTATTGAAGTCTTTTTTTTTTTCTTTTTCTTTCCAAATCTTCACAGATATATTTCAGAGAAGTTTGGAACACTTTTTCATCTTAAAATCATTTATAGGTATTACATATTTTCATTGCTTTGTGAATGAAAATATTTGCTATTGTATTAACTAAATTTTTATAGTGATGTATTGGAAACATTGATTTTTATAGCTAATCACATTACTGATCCTGCTTATTAGGTCTAATGTTCTTTATCAATTAATCTGAGTTGTCTAAACAATTGTGATTTCAAGCAATGACAATTTTATCTCTTCCTTTCCAATATTAACAGCTCACTTTTTCCTTCTTTTACTGCATTCTCTACAACTTCCAGAACCATCTTGAATAACAGTGATAATAGACATCCTTATATTGTTTTGGTTCCTAATCTTAATAAAAAGTATATTCAATGTCTCAAAATCAAGGAAAATGCTGGTTATTGTTGAAGTAAATTTGATCATAGTATTTTTTTGTTTTTAATCATTTTTTTAAAAAGAGATGTTACATTTCATCTAAATCGTTTTTGAAATCTGACAAAATGATGACATCTTTTTCTAAATTATTGATTCAATGATTTACTAAAGTAAGTTTCTCTATTTTGATCCTTGCATTCCTGGAATAAAAATGTTTTAACACAAGCACTGAAACCAGACTCCTTATGTTTCCATACTGGCTCTGAAACTTTTAAATACATTAATTTAGGACTATTAACCTCAGTTTCTCCATCTATAAAATGGGGATAATAAGGTTGCTTTCCTCAGGGAATTGTTTTGAAACTTAAAAGTGTTAATACATATCACGGTGGTTTATTTTTAACATTCTTTTGGGCTTTCTCTGAAATTATTTTGTGATGTTTGTATCTACATTTAAAAGTACATGGTCAGGGCGCCTGGGTGGCTCAGTCTGACTCTTGATTTTTGGCTCAGGTCATGATCTCAGGGTCGTGAGTTTGAGCCCCACATCAGGCTCCTCACTGAGCATGAAGCCTGCTTAAGATTCTCTCTCTCCCTCCCCCTCTGCCCCTCCCCCCCCCCTCCTCCTCCCCCCCCCCCCCCCGCCTCTCTCTAAAAAATAAAAAAATAAAAGTGCATTGTACCATATATTTTTGCATACTACACTGGCCAGATTTTGAAGTCATTTCAGGAGATCCTTGCACTCTTTCACATTTTCAAAGTAATTAGGATTAAATTGTATTTAGTGATCTAGTTTTAATTTCAGCCATACATACTGTTTTATGTTCAGCCTTATTTTTTAATTCTCCTTATAAGTTTTATTCCTTTTATTAGCTGTGTTGGTTTCCTATTGCCACTGTAACAAATTACCACAAGCTTAGTGCCTTAAAGCAATACAATTTTATTATGTAATAATTTTATTATATATGTAAACATGAATTTCATAAATTATATAATCTTTTGTTTTATTATATATAATATATAAAGTATTCTATATATTATATGCATGTATAGAAAATATAATTATATCAGAAGTAAAAAATGTGTCCATAGGGCTGTGCTCTTTTTGCAAGCTCTGGGGAAGATCTATTTCCTTGCTTCCTTGCTTCCCTCTTCAAGACCCTGCTCTTATTCCTTGGCCCCTGTTCCCTTTGTCCACCTTCAAAGCCAGCCTCCTCTCTCACCTCCATTTCAGTCCTTACATCTCTCTGACTCGAAGTCTACTGCACCCCTCTTATTGGGTATCTTGTAATTACATTGGGTCCACCTGGATAATTCAGAATAATCTTCCCTTTTAAAGATCTTCAACTTAATCACATCTCCAAAGTCATTTTTACCACATATAACATATTCACAGGTTCCTGGAGTGAAAATGTCACATCTTTGGGAGGCCTACCAAATCATATCAGATTAACTATATTACAGTTTTGCATGTTTTTGGTCTTCTTCAAAGAACATTATCTTGGAGTGATTTAATTTTGCTATTTTTTAAATTATTTTTTATTTTATATTTTTGTGCTTTTTTCAACTCTGGTTTTTTTCATTTGTCCAACTATTTAAGTTAATAGTTACTTGCTTATTCTTATTTTTAAGGCATTTACAACATCATTGAACTTTTATCTGACTAGACTTTTGGATGCACACCACATACTTTGTTTTGTGATGCTCCCATTATTGTCATTTTTAACAATCATAATTTCAGGCTTGACATTCTCCTTGATCTGAGCATTACTCAGGTGAAAAAAACTTTTAATTGTAGGTGACATTTTAAATTTAAATTAGTTATTAATTTCTGGATTTATTGCATGTGTTAAGATAACATCCTAAATATGCATTTTTGAGTCTAATAAGTTTGTCTTGTGGCTTAATAAGTAACCAGTTTATATAAATTCAATGGTTACTTTTTGGAAGGATACAGGATGTGATATCTAGATATTAATCAGCATTATTAATTTTATTTTATGTCCACTGTAGGGTTATTTCTCTATGCCTAATTTGCAGGCTTTTAAAAGTCCATTATACTGCCATGGAATGGAAAACATGGTCATACTATAGAAACACTGAGATGTTATTCTCAGAATAGTTTCTAAAATTTTAGATTAAAAATTACAACAAATATAAAAGTAGAAAAAAATAAAAGTAATTATTTGTGGACAGTAATAATTCATTGCTTGCATGTGTACCTAGCTGACTTTTTTTTGCACATGTGCCTACCAAAGTACATTTAGAGAAAAGCAAGGCTTGAATTTAGAAAAGTAAACAGATATTCTTCTTAAAAATACGCCTATTTAATCTGTCTTGCTCTCTATCTCCTGATCTTTTGAAAAAGCTTTTGACTTTGCCTATCCATAGTGGCATTTAGAAAGAGACAAACAGTGACACTTAGAGAATTAAGTATTATAAAAGCATGAGGAACTTACTTTTCAATAGATAAACTGCTGTCCCAGCAAAAGCCCAATGTTGGTTTTAGCTAGTTTTTCTTTAATCTTCAGGATTGCAGCAGAAAGCTGATACTGAAACCATGTCTGCAAGTTCTAAACTAAATGAGTTTGATGGTGTCAGCTTAACTGGAGCCAAAATAAGCCTACAGTATATGTTTATAGTGTCTGTTTTATACATGTCTGGAGCAAAGGAACTATTGAAGTTGAAATACTTCTCACCCCTGGAGAGGGTAGTCCTTCAATGTCATGACAAAGGTCACTGACAGGTCAACATGGAGAAGACAGCTTCTGGATATCAGAATACAGTTTCTACAACCTGTCAATTCTTCACTTTTACAAAAAACAAACTGTAAAAGTATTTTCATAAGAAAAAGAACACACATATATTTGTGCACATTTACATGTTCAAGTTTAAAATATTTATCTTTGATGTGTGTATAGAAAAGTGTAAATTGTAAATTGTACAAATATAAATGTGTAAATTTTATATTTGTTAAATTGTAAATTGTAAATTGAACTATTGTTGTATTTGGAAGCAATTTTACTCTGAATTGTATGAAATACTACCAGAAATAAGAAAGCTTCACTTACATATCAGTGTAAAAAAATCATGGCTTTGCCCAGGTTAATAGTGAGTGTTACTATTCGGTGCTGAATTAGGTTGCTGAATCAAGTATGAGGAACATAACCCCTATTTCAAAGGAACAGAACATTTTCAAATCCTTCAGCATACATAAAAGACATTTATTTTTATATAAAGTGGTCATCACCTTAATTTCAAATTGCATTTCTCACAGCATCCCCCACTTTTTTGAGCAGAATGATTTTCCAAATGTTGATTTTCTTCAGTTATAAAGACAAATTATTCAAAGGGTATTCTATCCTAATTATTACAAATTTCATTTTCATGTTCAAGATGCTGGTATGGGGAAGTTAGTATGTGATCTAATGGACCACCCTCAGTATTGATCATCTATGTGATGTCTTGTTGCGTTGCTATACTGACCTCTGCAGGTTTCTGAAGTTGGGAACAACTGTTTACTTTTGTGCATAGCGCTGTCGGCCATTGTGGACTAAAATTAAGTTTATTGTCACCAAGGACTTGTACACTTCAAATCACTGATAAACTAAGATTTGTTTTTATTCTATCTTTGATAAAGAACTTTGTGTATATATATATATATTGAAGAATGATTTCAAAAGTAGTATTGGTCATTTATTACTAAATAAATTTCTTGCCTGTTTAAGCTGAAAAATCTCCCTTTAAAATGAACATTTAAAAATCATTTTCATCTTTAACATAGGAAAAGATTATTGGTGGGTTAGCAGTTGCAATGATTTTAGTTGAAAATTGTTCCTCTGCAAATAAAATATGTTGACTCTTGATTTTCTCCTGTGTGCAGTTTGGTTCTATTTTTCCATCTGTTACTACTTATTAAACACTTTTCACTTGCAAGTTAGGGAACCACTTACAAACTTATTGAAGCTCAAAGACTGTCTATGAATTCAGATATAAACATTACAAATAGTAAATAAGTTTTCTGAAGTATCTATGCTGAATTCAACTTTATCAAGTAGAATTGTACATTCCTATAAAGAACCAGTCTGTTCTTTCTAGCTTAAGTCTTTTCACCCCTCTGTAATTTGTTTCCAACATTTGTTCGTGCCCAACTATAACTTTCCAATTAGTCTCTGACACTTTTTTTATACATATATATATCATTTGTAACTCATGGTCTACCCTGGTTGATTTGCAGAGCAGTGCCCCAAACTTTATTTATGTTAGCAACAAAAGCATGTTGAACTGCAGCTCTGTGTATGCCTATTTGTGGTTTAACAAATGACAAAATACAGGATACTTAAAAATTTGGTCCTGGAAATGTATTTTTGTCTGGTTTATGTTTTCCTTTGCTTTCTTTGCACTTACTGATTTTAGTAACTATTTCATCCATTTCCTATAGCTACCCAAACTATTTTCTTAAATAGATATAAGAGATACTCAAGCAGCTTCTAGCGCTCCATAAAGTAGTGAAATCACTTATGAAATGAACTTTCACTAATGCATCTTTGAAAATCGAACTGCCCTATGTTCTGCCACCTTCTCTCCATTTATAAAACTACAGATGAAACTGACTCTAGTAGCTCATCTCATCCTAGCTTAGAGGACTGACTCCTGTGTCCCAGTATTTAAATAGTCTAAGACTCATTATAAGACTACCACTTGAAACATACACTGATGTTAACAATATTTGATCAGTTTAGCCAAAATATACACTTTTATATAAAATATACAGACAAAACCAGGGCAAAAAAAGTATCCTTAATATATTATCCTTAAGAGTTCTTAGAAGAAAAATTGGGAAAATTTTAATAGTGACTATGTATTGAAAATCTTAAGGAATTACTGTTAATGTTTTATGTGTGTTCCAGTTATATTTCTGATAAGTCCTATGTCAGAGATACAAGTGAACTGTTTCCTGATGAAATACACAATGTCTGGAATTTGCTTCAAAATATTCCAGTGGTAATGTATGGGTGGGGCAGGGAGTGGCTGGTGAATATACAGATGAAACAACCGTGTCTTTAATAATCTATGGGTGAATACCTGGAGGTATACTATATTATTCTATTTATATGACTTTTTCCAATAAAAACTTGAAAATAATAATTAATTCATACCTTATCTTCACAATCATTCAACTGAACCATCATCTCAAACGTGGGTAACTGAGGTTCTTCTCTATCCATACTTTTCTAACACAAAAAGTTACCACTGTAGACCTGGTCAGTTTCACGCTCACCAATGACCCTAACTGTCCTTTCTTCTACTTTATGAGTAGCATTTGACTTCCCAAATAAACTACTCTGTTCTATACTATGATATTTCATGCCTACACAACTTTGCATATATTATTCCATCCCATTCTCCACGTGTCTACTCTTCCTCTTGTTCCTTCGTAAATGTATCATTTCTTCCAAAAATCTCTGATTTAGTTAAAACCTCAAAAAAATGGCTAGTTACGCAATCCATCTTTTTTCTCACAGCTCTACTTTGCAGTTTTTATTGTTACACTTAATCACACAGTGTGATTTTGTCAGTTGACACATATCCGACCTAAAGTATTTAAAATTTCATTGAATGTAATTCCACTAAATATAAGGCATGAATTTTATTTCTAATTACATTTTACTTCCCTACTCTTGTTTATTCTCCCCTTCCTTATTCTCTCTTGCCTGTTTTTTATTCATGTTTTACTGTTACAACATATTTTTTCAGGACTGCCTTAAATTATTTTGGGTACATTTTGGAGCAAGTATAAATGAACTAACAATCTTCCTTGCTAATTGTGAAACTCTTCAGGCAGCCAATGCCTCTTGTTGACTTGTGTACACCCAGCAATAAAATAATCTTCAACTGAACTGAGAAAACAAACAAAATTTAAAAGAATGGTTGGTAAATTATTTACCATAGAAGGAGGACAGTGAGAGCTTGCTGGAATTATCCAATTTACAAAGTGCTCTAAAATAAATACCTAAATTTTATTTTCCATTTTATATTTTTAACATACAGAGTTATTACTTTTGTTACATAAAACCGGATGTACTTTACTGATTTGGAGCATTGTTATTATCGCCATTCATTAAAATCATGTAGTATTCTTTTTGTTGTTGTTCTGCCTTAGAAAAACAAATATTTAATAGTTACAATGTGAGATCAAAGTACATATTACTTCACAGGTTGGTCAGTTTGTTTTAGACAAATTGTAAGTAATCATGAGGACAGATTTGTACACATGCTAACTTACAAACATATTTTCAAAGCTAAGTGTAGTTTTTATCTTAAACAATCAAGTTTTCTTTCATTTATTATAGTGAAATTAATAATCAACATAAAAAAGTAATGGGAAAGTGGAAGATATAATTCTGCTCTTAAGTGTTTTCATGTAATTTCAGTTCCCTTTAAATAATATTCCTGGATTATGAATAATTATAACTATGGGCTATAAAATCTAAGCAACTTTATTAAAATTCATAAATTTTCAGAATAGGAAAATGCCATATGCAAATATTTTTAATATAGTAGACCTTTATGGTAGCATTCAGTCTAAAATGCAATAGAACTATTAGGTCATATTTAGCATGTTAAATTGTCAGACATACTTGTATAAATACCAACAGGAATAGACAGAAACTTAGTTGTTTTAGGAAAGAATGAAGATATTACTATAATCCTCCTGTCCATGAAATTTACTTTTATATTAACAGTTTTAACCATGACTGTAAATAGAAGCGAAGGGCTGGCTTTACCACGGGATAACTTCAGGCACCTTAGGGCTTACATGATGTGTGTGTCCATGAGCGGCCCCTTCCCCCCTCTCACCACTACTGCAAAGGGATTATGCTATGGCTTTCAGATCAGCAGTCAACAAGGGAATCAGTAACTCCAGTATAAGAGATCATTTGGCAAGTTTCAGTTATGCTCTCAAAACCCGCTTCCAACTTTTTCTATAACATTATATTGGAGGGGGATATGGGTGAGAAAAGAGCCTCCCTCGAATGCTATGCTTCCCTCCTACACTGGTTAGGAGTGGGGGGTAATAACAATAATAAAGAAAAATCGTATCATTTACTCCCAGCTCATTATTGCCATACAATCTGCTAAACTCAACATTCATAGTCCCTTGCTGTAAATAATTTGTGTGATTTCAGATTTGTCTCTTGACTTATTCATAAGTATTATTTAGATTAAAAACCTGGAGCTGGACATACAATAAACAAAAAAAATGATTCACTTGTTTTAACTTGCTAGGACAAATAACAGGTTCAGACAGGATAATATTCTTCTTCCACACTGAATCCAAAATATAAACCAAGACACTTTGAGAGAGAATTCTTTAAGAATTTCTTTTGAATTTTTGTATCAGAGACAAGGTATGATTTTATAATCACAGCTTCAGATGTGCAAAATTATATTATTCTTTATTTCTCTATAACTTAGCTCATGACCTCCATTTTTATATAATCCTGTCCTTTTTAGGTACACTCAGCCATTTTCAGCTTAAATTTGACAATTTGAGATTATACTGCCTTTTCCCATGTTTCATCCTATCTCTCTATGAGCAATCACAATTCAGGGAGGTTAGGAGGAGCTAACTAGTGCATCACCATCCTCCAACTTCCTATAACTTGTACAATTCCCTTAGAAGCATTCATTTGTGGCACCCAGTCCTACTGCATCAATGACCTCCAGTAACCAGGGTCATGAATTCTCTTTAAGTCTCAATCTGAAACCCCTTCAGGTTCATTGGCCAGTGCTCAGCTACTTCTTGGTCCTTCCTCACCTCATGAGAGGCCTAGAATCTTTAACATAACCTCCATGTATTGTATTGAATCCAAGAGATTTTGTTTGGCTATGTAAGGCCAATTTAAAAGTAAAAAAGAAATTTTAAGAAGTAAAAGAAACAGGTAAAGTTAATCATTAATATAGTGTATTTAACTCATATATGCAAATACTAATAAAATATCTGCTTTAATTTTGGGAAAAAATCCCAGATCCAAGAGAAGTTTTATGAAATACCAAAGAAATTTTTTTAGTATATTTTTATTCCAGCTTTAAAAATGACCTCTACAAGGCTTGATAGACTTAAAAAAAAATAAGTGGTTTGGCAATTTATTAGAGTTTCAATCACCCCTTCTTTTTTTTTAATTTTTATAATTTTATTATGTTATGTTAGTCACCATACAACACATCATTAGTTTTTGATGTGGTGATCCACGATCCACTGTTTTCATATAACACCCAGTGCTCCATGCAGTACGTGCCCTCCTTAATACCCATCACCGGGCTAACCCATCCCCCCTGCCCTCAATCACCCCTTCTAGCCATTGCCCACTAAAAAGAGAAGCACTCCTCTAATGTTTTCATCTCAAGGCAGTATGTGCTACTTATTCATAGACACAGTTAAAATCTAAAGAGATCAGGGGCACCTGGGTGGCTCAGTTGTGGAGCATCTGCCTTCGGCTCAGGTCGTGATCCCAGGGTCCTGGGATCGAGCCCCACATCGGGCTCCCTGCTTGGAGGAGGCCAGCTTCTCCCTCTCCCACTCCCCCTGCTGTGTTCCCTCTCTCGCTGTGTCTCTGTCAAATAAACAAATAAAATCCTTAAAATAAATAAATAAATAAATAAAATCTAAAGAAATCACACCCTAAGATCTTTATAAGGGCTCAACGATTGTTAGGGATAGAATTCAGAAATAATATTTATAAAAATTATGATAACCTTACTGTATGATGTTTGACTAATTTCTAGGATATCCTACTACCTTAAACATTTTGAGGAGTAAATAAGTAATTTTTATTTTATAATTATATTTGTTCAGACTTACTTGAGAAGTTAAACATTTTACAATTCTATTTATTCTATTTATGCCAAATCTGAATATTAGTCCACTTCTCAGGCTAATGTTAGATAACAAGCTAATGTAGAGCAAGATACCATTCTATTAAAACTAGTTAATGGTATGGAAAGAACACCAATAGAAGCAACTTCTCTATTCCCTTTTATAAGGTGTGGTGGGATTCATCTTCAGTCTTTCTCCCAACCAGTATGACCACCACTGCCACCATATACATAGTGAACTACCAATGGTAAGGGACCAGGATCTCAAGTATGCTATTTATTCTAAATACAATGTACTTCTTTGTCCAATAAGAGATCAGAGCATCATCCTGCTGATTCAATCTTAATGGAAATTTTATCCTACCAACACATGTAACCACTTAATTCTTTACTCTATTTTGACTAGGGTCAGAAGAGCTTTACTAAGTGATCAAGTTTCTCTATGCTTTGGTCTAAAATGTGAAGAAAAAGAAAAAGATGGTCAAATGGCACACATCCAAAGCATTTTAAAATGTTGGTAACTGTGCTTCATAAATTGGATAATTTTATAAGTGAAAGGCTCTGTATTATTAAAACTTAGAACATCTTTACCTAGGGAAAAAAAAAAAAACATTTTCTGTTAAACCCATTAGACCATGTAAGTCAGCACAGTATGTCTTAGGGTTGTATTTTTATTTTTTTATTTTTTTTAAAGCTGATTTGAAACAATTCAGCTGTGTCAGATGGAAAGGTCACAAAAGAGTTTCAAATTCTGGGTGACTATGTGATTGGTGAATTAAAAGAGAAAAGTGTTAGACTGACATTCACAATATGTTTTCACATTTATATTTTTGCTTTTTCATAGTTCCTTTTTTCTGTCTCTTGTACCTTATGATAAAATGCAGAATGGAAAGAAAAATGACTATGAATCACCAGCCATGTGTTCTACCCACACCATTAACTAGTTGTCAAATTTGTGATAAGCCTATTAACTTCTCTGAGCTTCATTTTTCTTTGTGTTTCATTTAAAACATTAATAATATGCATATTC